>NC_136979.1:26997465-27044965 GCF_032717465.1 Coenobita brevimanus
AAGGTTCCCATCCGACACAACAAGATTCCTACCTATTATACTGAATAAATTTACGTAGAAGTAATTACGGCTTGACAGGGTTTCGAAGCTGTGTCTGGAAACAACTAACTCCAATTGTACAACATACTTAAGGTGGAGTTAATAATGAGAAAAACACTTAACTTCTGCTTACTTTCACAAAATCCAGGTAGTATCAAACACCCAACACTGACACGGCGATACTTCACGTCAAAGTCCAAACTTCCCATTTCCTAACACGCGCAACCTCTCCAGCAAATCCTTAAATCCTTAAATGCTACCACTTCACTTTCCACGTCTTCTGATCCACATTTTCCCACTTCTTCCATGCACATCTCTCCCTCTTCTCATTCCTACTCGTTTTATCTAAGTTATCCCCATCTTCCACTAACATTTATCCTTCCTTCCATGAGTTTTCCTCAACTCCAAACGCTCTAAATCTTACACTACTTAGTCTTGTAACACTCATGGTCAGCCTTCAACCTTTTCCCCATCTGCATCTGCCTGCTTGCATTCTCTAACATCTCACCCACCGTATCTGTTCTGCCAGTTTCCCCAACTCCTCAACCACTTGTAACTGCCTTCCCATTGACTATCACTCATATACATATCCCCATTTTCCCCTAACCCTTCGCTAACCTCTCCCCTCTTCAGTAACCATTCACTTTCCCACATTCCTCCGGCGTTTAACCCACTTGCACTCGCCGACACACTTTTTCTTAAACTTTTCACCCAACTCCCCACATTTCTCTCAACCCTTTATCAACCTCCCCCTTCCTCCCAATTACCCCAACCCTATTCCACTTTTCATGGTCTCGACATTTTTCCCCAACTCACTCAGGGATCTAAACCGGCTTTCCCACTTTCTCCAACCTCTCACCCACTTCCTCACATTCCCCAAGCTATCGCCCACCTCCCCACTTTCCCCAGTCCCCAAGCAATATATGCGGGCCTGATGGGGTCTGTCTGGGGCCGGTCTCCCACTCGGCTCAGGTCAATTCATTAATCACTCCATCATAAATCACTCCAGGGCCCCGACCCGGCTTAAAAGCGTTTGACACTCCGCCACCTTAATCGAAAAAGTTTAGCTAATACTTACAGGAGCCAGCTTTTACTTCAAGACTTTGAGGAGGCGAGCAGAGGAGGCTAATGAATCCTCCTTTATGGGAAAGTCTTACCGTCCTAATGATATGAAAGCGATCGCCAAGCTCAGCATTTTAAGGAGGCGGACTAATGGCCTCCCCGTAATACTGAAAAATTGACCTCAAACTTCTCATTCAACACACACACACACACACACACACACACACACACACACACACACAACCACACTTACATACACATACATACATACATACGTGAATACACAGTCAGACACACGTGGTACACTCATACATACATACAAGTAAATACATACCCGGTATATACATACATACATACATACATACATTCTCTCTCTCTCTCTCTCTCTCTCTCTCTCTCTCGCTCTCTCGCTAAGGATTCTTAAGAGGCCACTGGAAAAACTTTGAGTACCACACTGAGTAAAAGAATAATTTATCTGTAGTAAGTGAGGCGGCCTGATGAATGTGGCCAGAGATGGATTACTGAGACGCTGTGGACGGGGGTAAGACTGGAGCTGTGGATGGTGTGGAGTGGGGAAGGGTGTGGAGTGGGGGAAGGTGTGGGGTGAGGGAAAGTGTGAAGTGAGGGAAGATGTGGAGTGGGGGGAAGGGGTGGAGTTGGGAAAAGTGTGGGGTGAGGGAAGGGGTGGAGTTAGGGATAGTGTGGAGTGGGGGAAGGTGTGGAGTGAGGGAAGGTGTGGAATCGGGGAAGGTGTGGAGTGGGGGAAAGTGTGGAGTGGGGGAAGGTGTGGAGTGGAGGAAGGTGTAGTGTGGGGGAACGTATAGTGAGGAAACGTGTGGGGTGGGGGAAAGTGTAGTGTGGGGAAAGGTGTATTGTGGGGGGAGGTGAATTGTGGGGGAGGTGTTTTGTGGGGGAAGGTACAGTGTGGAGGAAGGTGTACTGTAGTGTGGGGGAAGGTGTAGCGTGGGAGAAGGTATGGTGTGGAGGAAGGTGTAGTGTGGAGGAAGGTGTGGAGAGGGAGATGATGTGGAATGGGGGAAGATGTGGAGTGGGAAAAGATGTGGAATGGGGGAAAATGTAGAGTGAAAGTGTAGAGTGAGGAAAGATGTGGAGTGGGGGAAGATTTAGAGTGAGGAAGATGTTGAGTGGGAAAAGATGTTGAGTGGAGTAAGATGTGGAGAGGCGGAAGATGTTAAGTGGAGTAAGATGTTAAGCGGAGTAAGATGCTGAGTGGAGTAAGATGTGGAGTGGGGGAAGATGTGGAGTGGGGGAGGATGAGGAATGTGGGAGGATGTGGAGTGTGGAAGGATGTGGAGGGTGGGAGGAAGTGGAGTGGGGGAGGATGAGGAGTGTGGGAGGAAGTGGAGTGGGGGAGGATGTGGAGTGGGGGAAGACGTTGAGTGGAGTAAGATGTGGAGTGGCAGACGATGTGGAGTGGGGGAGGATGTGGAGCGGGGGAAGATGTGGAGTGAAGTAAGATGTGGAGTGGGGGAAGGTGTGCAGTGGGGAAAGGTGTGCAGTGGGGGAAGGTGTGGAGAGGGGGAAGGTGTGGAGTGGGGGAACATGTAGAGTGTAGGAAAGCGCAGACTTGGGGGGTAGGGAAATGTATGGAGTGGGAAAAAGCGTGGAGTTGGAGAAAGTGTGGAGTTGAGGAAAATGTGGAGTGGGGGAAAGGTGTGGAGTTGGGGAATGCATGAAGAAGAGAGAAGGTATGAAATGGAGGTGTGAATGAGGGGAAGACATGGAGATGCGAAGGTGTGGAGCGGGGGAACATGTCGAGTAAGAGGGGTGGAGTGAAAGGTAGTGTAACAGAGAATGGTATGAAATAGTGGTGGTAGGTGGGGGCGCCCATCATCCACTCACTCAATGTAGTGCTACCTTATGGTCTCTAGACTGAGTGATAAACCGAATGGTTTTCTGTAGCCCAGGAAACCATTTACTACGCTGGGTGGTAACCATAGAAACAAATTATCTGGTGGTTTAGTGGGTAATTAAGGCGCTCCAATCGGACTGAGCCTGTGCAGGTTTATATCCAAGGGGTGAATGGGGTTTATCGCTCACGTAATGCCACTCAGGGATTCGTGAGGCTGGTCACTCACATCTTAAAAGTCAAGACCAACTTGCCTAGCCCAGGGCTCCTATGCTTCTCATGGGGAACACAAGATAAGATGATAATGAATGACGTAGCGGAATAGAGTGGAGTGAGATAAGAAACGGTATTGGGAATAAGTGTTAACAAGAAGCGGTGCCAATGCACAGCAAACCCGTCCCCGGCAGTCATTTTAGTGCTGAAGTATAAACACAACAGGATATCTAATCAAAGATGTTGTATATCAGATCTGGAGGAAATCGGAAGAAAATTGACGATTTTATGCCCATTTGAAATTTTTGGCCAGACCCACCTGACACTGACCCCCTTACCGCTAACTGGGGGGTGACCCCCTGATGTAATGAGGCATTTTATAGGATGCAGATTTGAAAGATGCACATTTAGGTTTTGGTTTCATGTCGATATGACGAATTTGAATGGAGTTATGGCGAAAAAACTATTTTCTTTTTACATTTTTTGGGCCTACAGCCTAGGCCTTCGCCCAATTCGGCCCAAAATTTAATCAGGTGATCAGAAGATCATAGCCCATCATCCCTATAATTTTAGTCAAAATCGCACAAGTAGTTTTCGCGTAAAGTCGTTAACAGACAGACTGACAAACAGACAAAAAACAAACAAACAAACAGACAGACAGGCAAACCAAGTGAAAACAATACCCGTCCCCGAGCCCCTCCGGGGCGGGGACGAGTAAAAAGTGCGGAATGAAAGACAGGTCTCAAGAGTCCTGAAAGAAGGTGACAAAGGAGGAAAATACTGATAACAATAAAGGCGTACCGAGCCTGGCAGTCTAATGAAGCACCTCAGTCTGGGACTTAGTCCTGTTGGAGGGAGCCTAGAATTTCGAGGGCTTGATTTAGAAGAGAACAGAAGTTTTCCACATTCGCGGTGGTTACTCGATAATTCTCCTACTTGTAAAATTTCCCTTGTTTTCCTGTTTCTGGACCCAACCCACCCCATGTATTATGTGGCACTAAGGTTGTGGTGATGGTGGCGGAAATGATGTGGTGTGGGAACGACCAAGTGGAGAGGAATGTGAAGCTGAAGAGTGAAGCATGGACTAAAGTGGAAGTAAGTGTGGGTGGTATACGAAATAATAAATGATGACATACGAAGGGATGAAATGGGTGGAAGAGATGAAAATGAAGAAAGAGGTGGACAAAGGAGATATGGAAGCAGACAGAGGTAGATGGAAAAGAAGTGGAAATGAAGGTGGAAATATATGACAGAAACCGAAAACTGAAGGAAAGAAATGGGTGGTGGGAAGGCAAAAGATGAAATGCCAAAAGGAATGTGAAAGATGAAGTAGAAGGAAGTGGAGATGGAAGGAATTAGACGATGTGTGGGAAACTGAGTGGGGTTTGGGTGAAAGGAGAAGCGAAAAGGAGTGGAAAAAGAAATACAGAGGTGGATGAAATAAACTGAAAGAAGGTATAACTACAAGGAGAGGTGAAAGGAGAAGGGGAAGCGGAAAATGGCGGAGGTAGAATGGAAAATTTAAAAAGGTGGAGGTGGAAGGCTAGCGAAAGGAGAGGGGCGAGTGAAACGAAGAGAATGTGGAAGTAAATGATAGTGGATGAGGACTGACGAAGAGCAAGAGGTGCCGAGCAGAGCGACATTAAGGGAAGGCGGCAAGAACCCTGAGAGGGAGAGAGGAAAGTTGACGAAAGTGGTGGGAATTAGGAGAGTCGAGGGAGCGAGGAGGAGAAGCAGGAATGAGAGTCTAAGTGAAGCGAGGAGGTAAATTAGGGACGATGGAGTGAGGGTAGTAATGGGAGTGAGAATGGTAATGGTGTAAGGATAGTAACGGTATAAGGCCATGATTAGAATAAGGTTGGCGATGGTATAAAGATACATTTCTCTCTCCTTAAATGTGTGTAGATTTTCGTTATTTTGTAGCATATTTCTAGTAGTTCAAGGGCAGGATAAGAGTACAACGTGTCCTCTACCCTTCCATAGCATTTTTTCGTGACTAGCACCATATTCTTCTGTCATATGGAGTAGAGAAACAAAAGAACACAAAAGGAAAACACTGAGAAAAAGGGATAAAACTGTGAAAATGATAACAAATGAAAGTGGGATTAGCAAGTGGAATGCAGGCAGAATGGAACTAAACTCAAAATGGAAATGTGACCACCGATGAAAATGCGAATATGTAGGGTGGTAAACAAAGCAGGGAGATGATACTATTGAGAAGACAGAGAGTAACGGGAGAAAAGAACGGTAGGAGATAAAACAATGAGGAGGATGGAAAATGGAAGCATTTAAAAAAGGATTAATAAGATAAGGCACTGCGGAAATGTTAGTGAGATGACTGTGAAAGAAAATAAATGAAAGTATCAGCTAACCCTTCACCTGGACAGGTCGAATAATGAAACTCGCTTGGCAACAGAGAGAAAAAGATTTAAAAGAGTCGTGAACAGTTCATGGCGGTGAATTTCTAACTTTCTGAGGACGAGAGAACTTTCCTAAGCTAAAGGAAATAGTCGAGAATAAAACAGTAAACTACAGTAAACTGTAATGCAAACAGAAGGAAAAAATAGCCTTCGTCGTGAAAATAACAAACGAACTGGGAACGTAAAGAAAAACATTGGCAACGCTACGCTGTTGCAACCCTCCACTGACCAAGCACCTACCCCCACCTCCCTGCACACCTAACCATGAACATAACGGCCCTCACTCCTCAATCTTTTCTTTTCAAGGTGGGCATAGGGAGAACGCCTTGAAGGCGCACAACCTAGGTCCTTCAGATTCCTTGAGCAGGTCGCACTGAAATCTCAGGATTTTTTTTTTTTCCATTATTTTCAATAGAAAACTACTTAAGACACAGCATGCTACCTATCAAAAGGCACCAGTTCACTATAAGACCAATAACTATGTCAAATTTCATGACTCTATAGTAAATACTTTCTGAGTTCTGGCCCGAAAACGAAATCTCTATGGCCAGCAGACCGCCAAGCCGCCCAACTCTACGGACGGACACCTATTGATCCCAGTGATAACATCACCCTCCTCTGACTTTGTAAGGTGGAGGGTAAAAAAAAAAAAAGCTGAGAAAGACATGGAAGAGAAAGGGCACAAGGAGATTTTAAGGACTGAACTGAAAAATCGTCAACGTAGTGAAGGGGCTACTGGGGTGATAATCTAGAACAAGGACCTTGATCTAGAATAAGTAAATGACGAAGAAAAATAGTATGGACTTGAAAAAAGGTTGACGTGAGAAAATGAGTATGAAATGGGCAAGAATAAAAGCACAGCGAACAAAGAAATGGAAGGAAAAAATAAAGGACAGGGAGTGAGGTGAATATAAATATGAAAATAAAGGATGAGAGAGAGAGAGAGAGAGAGAGAGAGAGAGAGAGAGAGAGAGAGAGAGAGAGAGAGAGAGAGAGAGAGAGAGAGAGAGAGAGAGAGAGAGAGAGAGAGAGAGAGAGAGAAAGAGAGAGAGAGAGACTTACGAAAGACGAAAAAGGAAGAAAGAAAAATGGAGGTGATGATGTTAGAACATAGAAAACAAACAGATCAGCACACACACAGAAAGGGAAAGAGAATGGGGAACAGAGGAAAACTTGGAATAAGAGGAGTGCGAAGAAAAAGAGGAAGGAAATAAGAGAAAAGGGCAGGAGGTGAAAAGGTGAGGACGAAGTGCAGTGAGGTAAGGACAATTCCATTCATGGCATGGCATTGGGACACGACTGAAGAGAGGTGAAGTGTTGTGTGGTGAAGTGTTGTGTGGTGAAGTGTTGTGGGGTGTGGTGTTGTGTGGTGAAGTGTTGTGTGGTGAAGTGTTGTGGGGTGAAGTGTTGTGGGGTGCAGTGCTGACGGGTGTAGGGTTGAGGGGTGCAGTGTTGTGTGGTGAAGTGTTGTGTGGTGAAGTGTTGTGTGGTGCAGTCTTGTGGGGTGAAGTGTTGTGTGGTGAAGTGTTGTGGGGTGAAGTGTTGTGTGGTGAAGTGTTGTGTGGTGAAGTGTTGTGTGGTGAAGTGTTGTGTTGTGAAGTGTTGTGTTGTGAAGTGTTGTGTTGTGAAGTGTTGTGTTGTGAAGTGTTGTGGGGTGCAGTGCTGACGGGTGTAGGGTTGAGGGGTGCAGTGTTGAGGGGTGCAGTGTTGTGGGGTGCAGTGTTGTGGGGTGCAGTGTTGTGGGGTGCAGTGTTGAGGGGTGCAGTGTTGTGGGGTGCAGTGTTGTGGGGTGCAGTGTTGTGGGGAGCGGTGTTGAGGGGTGGAGTGTTGAGGGGTGCAGTGTTGTGGGGTGCAGTGTTGAGGGGTGCAGTGTTGAGGGGTGCAGTGTTGTGGGGTGCAGGTGTTGAGAGGTGCAGGTGTTGAGGGGTGCAGTGCTGTGGGGTGCAGTGTTGAAGGGTGCAGTGTTGAGGTGTGCAGTGATGAGGGGTGCAGTGTTGAGGGGTGCAGTGTTGAGGGGTGCAGTGTTGAGGGGTACAGTGTTGAGGGGTGCAGTGATGAGGAGTGCAGTGTTGAGGGGTGCAGTGATGAGGGGTGCAGTGTTGAGGGGTGCAGTGTTGAGGGGTGCAGTGTTGAGGGGTGCAGTGATGAGGGGTGCAGTGTTGAGGGGTGCAGTGTTGAGGAGTGCAGTGTTGAGCGGTGCAGTGTTGTGGGGTGCAGTGTTATAGGGTGCAGTGTTGAGGGATGCAGTGTTGAGGAGTGTAGTGTTGAGGGGTGTAGTGTTGAGGGATGCAGTGTTGTGGGGTGCAGTGTTGAGGGGTGCAGTGTTGAGGGGTGCAGTGTTGAGGGGTGCAGTGTTGAGGGGTGCAGTGTTGTGGGGTGCAGTGTTGAGGGATGCAGTGTTGAGGGGTGAAGTGTTGAGGGGTGCAGTGTTGAGGGGTGCAGTGTTGAGGGGTGCAGTGTTGTGGGGTGCAGTGTTGTGGGGTGAAGTGTTAAGGGGTGCAGTGCTGCGGGGCGAAGTGTTCAGGGATGAGAGGGGTAAAGTAAAGAATAACGGAATACTGAAATAATGTTCCCAAAAAACGAAGTACTGAGGAGTGAAGTGCTGAAAACTGAAGTGTGAATTGCGTTGGCAGATCACGTATATGAATGTGCCAGGCCACCAGTGAAGCACTTACCATCTTTATACACACCGCTGAATCACACTATTTAAACCTGATAGTAAAAGTAAACAACATTCCACCAAAAAAAAGTAACATTAGCTACAAATCCCCAAAGTTCACCTTGTCCAAAAACCTTATCGTGTGAAGTAGGTAAACAGTTTCGAAATATCATCCTAAAAAAAATGACCTGGACAGAAAGCCACTCTTCAGCTGGATAAAATCGTCTGACAGCGGCAAGAATAAAAGCCAAGATTTTCCTTTATTCGGAAAATGTTAAGTGATGGTGCTAGATTTAATTCGCATTGCCTCTCAGTCCCCCACCAAACCCAATTCCATTTCAAACTTGGCGGTATCCATCTGCGCGCCATCTATTGGAAGAGTGATGCATTAATGGACCTGACTCAGCAATTAAGGGCCATTTATTATTCATGGGGCACACACGTGAGAGTCTGAGCCAGGGCAAGATGTCTGGGTGATGGGTCTTACTGCCAACACCCCCTTTCACACTATCGCGCATCACTTCACCTTAACCCAACCACATCCCTGTAGCCGTCCCACACCGAACACATCATTACCGAGTCACATCACTACCTTGTAACACAACCCTCTCTACGACACTACACTGCTACATCAGCACTCTGCCTTACAACTGCGCTGCCACACTACACTGACACATCACTACCCTGCCTTAAAATTGCCCTGTCACATCACTACACTTTTACAACATAATGCCATAACTCTAAATTGTCACATCACGCTACAGTACCATTATCTTGCTACAGAACATCATCACATCACTACCCTGCCACACTATACACACTGCCAGATCACTAACCTGTCACATTTTTCCTACCACACCACACCAGCCACATCCCTGCTACACTACCACCTTACCACACAGTCCCGTTTCATTTCACCTGATTCAAGTCACCATGGTGCATCCCTCTGTCACATTACTATTCCACCACACCACATCACACTGCCTCATTACGGTACTACTTGCCACATAACACTGCCATATCACTCCTCAGCCACTCCACAACGCCGACATCCTCTTTCATAGGGTCACGCCAGACATCACCTTACATCAGCCACGCACCTGGTATCGCGTCGCACACCACTGCCACATCACTACTCTGCCACCCGAATCTCCTGCCACACAGCCTCTCTGCCACTCCAAACGACCAACGCTCCCTTCATTTAGCTGCACCAAATGTCACCTTACACCAGTCATATCCCTGTCGGAGTGTCACATTCCATTCCCATATCCTTGCCCTATCACAACACTAGCCCGCCACATGACTACCATGCCACACTACACTGCAACACCACTACCCTGCCACACTACACTACAACACCACCACCCTGCCACACCACCACCTTACATCACTACACTTCACTGCAACACCACTACCCCGCCATCCTAAACTGCCACACCACCACCTTGCTAAAGTACGCTGCAACACCACTACCCTACCCCGCCACATCACATTGCAACATCACTACTCTACCACACCACTCTGCGACACCAGTACTATGCCACACCACACTGCAACACCACTACTCTACCACACAACTCTGCGACACCAGTACTCTGCCACACAACACTGCAACACAACTACTCTGCCACTCCACACTGCAACACCACTACTCTGCCACTCCACAGTGCAACACAACTACTCTACAACACCACACTGCAACACCAGTACTGCCACACCACACTGCAACACAAGTGCACCACTACTCCCCCACACCACACTATCACATAACTAAAGTGCCGTACCACACTTTCATATACAGTTGCAGTCAAAAGTTCTTTCACACAATCTTGAAATCATGTGAGAATTTCATGAAATCTTACAAAACTAATACACAATTACTAAATGGGTTGAAATACCGCTTTATTAATGCAGAACTCCAACTGTAAACGATTTATTGCATGGACTCTACGTCATTTAGCCACATCAAAATGCTTCACAATTACCACTGCCACACCGTCATATCCGTGGAAGAGTGTCACATCACAGAACCAGTAAAGCGCCTTTGTCGGCATGACACGAGCGAGGCTAATTAAATTTGAAAGCATTGAAATGTCGCCTTACACCCCGAGGATGCCTAGGGTATATTGATGGCTATCTACGTACCAAGTTTCATGCCTTTATGACAAACGGTCTGGCCTGTGGCCCTCTTTTGAAGATTTTCGACATGCTACACTTGGTGCGCGTCATGTGCCACGTGCACTGCCTGTATGTGATGAAACCTGTCAAAAACAGCCTTAAAGAACTGGGCTACCATATGGTGCAAACCACGCAGTGATCGGCCCTGTGATTGTTGAGATATACAGTAGGCTTCTCAAAAGCCCTTACGGTCGAGCCGGGTTGGATCAGGCTGGGCCTGGCCGCTCATAAGTGAAATAATTCCACTACTTTACAAGAGAATCGCAAGGGCTTCGCCCTCGCTCGTAACTATAAGTATTCGTCACTGCGCCACCTTAGAATTACATACTGCCTCCACCATACTTCACAATGCCCCATCACCACCACGTAACGTCACAATCCCATATCTTTTCACGATGCTCTCTCATACATCATATTCTCAACCCAAAGGCAACCACACATACCCCACCGTTCAGCATCTTTCTTCAGTACGTGAAAACAAGCAAAACAAACAAATAATATCCACTTGTCACTTAACATCAGCCTGTTGCAGCACCATCGATTGTTCAAACTGGGAACCGTACAGCATTTATTCCCCCCCCCCCAGCACCACCACAACTATAACCCTGTTGCACTATATTCTCAAGCCATTATTGTCAACATTTACAAAACCTGATCATCTGCATCTACATCAGAGCATCCAGTACCAACAACAACTTAACCGTTTTTACTCTACCATGGCCTAAAATTCCCTTCCCTCTACCTTAAATATTGAATTATAACAGATTAACACTAGAAAACGATGACAGTCATGAAGAGGTGCTATGAAAATGGTGTAGGGTCGAATTGATTAACACTAGATAATGTTGATATTCACGAAGACGTGCTATGAAAAGGACGTAGATAAGAAGCATTGTCCTTCTCTGACAATCAGTTACGAGAAAAAAGCTACAAAAAGACGAAATCTGGCGCAGGTTAGAATAAAAAGAGTATAGTCACAGTGTTCGGCAACAACATCATCAGCAGTCACACCACCATCACTACCACTGCCAAGCACACCATCCACTTACTCCATTCTGCCTTAACCTTACGGACACCTTACACAACGCCGACATCTCACCATCAACCACACTATCGTTCATCACCACCAACCACACTATCGTACCAATCGCAACCTTACCATCACAGTCTAACCACACCCTATAATCAGTCCCTCATCACATCTCTACCATCAACCCAACCACGTCCTGCCATATCTCTAACGTCAGCCCCACCACACCTCAAATAATCATCAATCCCTCACCACATTTTTACTGCTCCCCTATCAACAGCCCCTACACCTACACAGTCAATGCACACCACATCACTGTCATCATCCCCCTACCATGCTTCTACCATCCCCACCTGCGCTTACCCTATCATCCCCCTACCATGCTTCTACCATCCCCACCTGCGCTTACCCTATCATCCCCCTACCATACTTCTACCATCCCCACCTGCGCTATACCCTATCATACCCCTACCATACTTCCCCACCTGCGCAATACCCTATCGTATCCCTGCCATACTTCTACCATCCCCACCTGCCCTATACCCTATCATCCCCCTACCATACTTCTACCATCCCCACCAGTGCCATACCCTACCATACCTCTGGCACCCCCCTCCGGCACCCTCCCCCAGCAACATCGCCGCAGATTGATGAGGCGTCCCCACCACCACCACCACAGCCGCTTGATGTGTCTCGCCTCTATCACAGCTGTGGAGTTTAGGGCCAATACATCCTCACCTCACAATGTAACCGTTTCTGCAGCACCAGTTGGCTTTATCCTGTTCCTTGCTACCACTAGATTATTATTATTCGGCTTATGAGATATCTCTTGCAGTGACAGGGAAAGAAATTGGCTGGACAAATCTAACCTACAACAGTTAAGAGACGAAATGAGGTTAGGTGAATGAACTAAGAAGATCTGGCGTGGCAAATGAATAAGGATGACACTGACCTAACATGATATAACTTGGGATAACCTGATCTGATATAACCTAATCAGACACATGACATGGGAGAAGCAAATATGGAATGACAACACAACCTCTCTCTCTCTCTCTCTCTCTCTCTCTCTCTCTCTCTCTCTCTCTCGTTTTTTATAACCCCATTCTTATCGTAACCTCATCGTTGTCATTATCATGAGCTCCATCACATCACCAACATCGGCCTCGTGATTATTATAACTTCCGTATTCCAGAACAGCAGCTCGAATCACAGCTACTACAACAACCATCACTTTAAACACATCAACATCACCTGCTTATAACCTAGAGTCCTGAGTTAGTCTCTTTTCTACCCATATTTAAGGTTTCAGTTTTTAAGTCTTATAATGTACATATAGATGAAATTACATGGCGGGAGAGCACAGTATCCAGCCTATACCGGAAATTCTCCTGCCAGATCCCAAATAATTTCAATATCCGGCCAAATTATCAAACCGGATCGTATGCCAGGCTTGTCGGTATCGCTCGGGTCTAACGCAGCTCCCAGGCCTTTAGCTTTCATGCATGCACAGGCAACTTTCCTGATGGCGTAACAATTTAATTCAGCTGATAAGTCCTTTCATCAACATCAATTAATGCGAGAAGGGAAATACACTCTTTAGATATCTTATACAGTACAATCTAGACTCTTCCCTCTAAAATGTAAAGCCCATCAGGTCGTCCCAGGTTTTAATAACATTGGCGTTGGGTAAGAGAAGAATATAATTTTTGTGTGTCTGTCAGAGTGTATATGAAGCTGGTTATAGTGGGACGAGATTATATCAAGCCCACAGCGACCAGATTACATTTTCTCCCTGGCAGATTATGTTATGAAGCCCCACAGCTCTTCACTCGGGGAGAAAGGAGGGAACGGTGTGGAGGGGACGAAAAAGGGAGACAGAGATGAAATAGGCAGGGCAGACTGAGAGAGAGGGAGGATAAGGTGAGGGCAGGCTAGGGTACAGAGAGGGAAAAAACAAAAAAAAGCAGGGACAAGATATAGACGGGGGAGAAAAGAGGGATGAGGGAGTGGAGGGGAGGATAGGAATGAAAGGTGAAACAGGAAAGGTAAAGAGATAAAAAAAAGGAAGGAGAGGGAGGGCTGGGAAAAGGCACTGAGAGGAGAAAGGATGGGGATGGAAGTAGATGGGTGGAAAGACGATATGAAATGAAAACTGGAGAGAGAGAGAGAGAGAGAGAGAGAGAGAGAGAGAGAGAGAGAGAGAGAGAGAGAGAGAGAGAGAGAGAGGAGGGTAAAGGGGATGAAAAGGGAGTATAGAAGAAGAAAACAGCTGAAAAGGATGTAAAGGAAAACAAGATTACAGTAAAAACATGAGAGAGGGGAATGAAAAAAAAAAAGCCGAGCTAATACAGAGGAAACAGAAGCAAGGACAGGGCAAAGAAAAATAAAAAGAAAAGGAAAAAGAGAAAAGGGAAGCAAGATGAAGTACACAACGGAAGGGAGTGGAAAGGAGAGGCGACAGGATGAGAAACGAAAGAAGGGATGTAAAGCGAAAGGAAGGGAGAGATAATGAACGCAGAATATAAAACACACATGTGACAGACAGGAGATGCAAGAAAAATGACAGGGGGCAGAAAGGAAAGACGAGGAAAGCAAGGTAGAGGAAGCGAAAAGAAAGAAGGGACGTAAAGTGAAGGAGCGGCAGGGGAATTGAAGCTAGGAAAGAGAAAGAGGAAAGGAAAATCAGAGGGGAAGAATGATTAACTCCAGCAATACGAGACTCTCATACCGTAAATAAGGTGATCTGACTATAGCGAATATATAAAAAAGACATCTGTACTGAAGAGGTTAACGGAGACAGCTTCTAACCCCTTCACTACGATACGGTCTCACCTCTGTTGGATAAAATAATTTGAATGTGGCAAGAATAAAGTCGTCACTGCAAGAAAACGGTGAATAAAAAGGACTGGCCAGGATATGAAGACAAGAGAGAGAAACAGAGGAAGGGAATATCGGCAGGGAAGAATAGTTAAGCACCAGTGAAATGTCCAGTAGCCCTAACCCATACCAAGTCTCATCTACCAAACTTTCGGATATCATACACATCACTCCTTTCCCTCTCTGCTTCCCTTCTACCCTCTCTACTGCTCCCCTACCTCTCTGCCCTTCTCCTACCCTCTCTACGTTTACCCTACCATTTCTACTTCTACCTCTCTCCTCCCTTCATCAACTCTCCCTTTCTCTCTTCGTCTTCCCACTCTTCCCCTCTCTTTCTCTCCCCTCCCTTCCCCTCTCCGATGCTATCAACCTTTTCCAAATGACCACCACCTCCCCCTACCACCCACCTACTCACACGCTCCCCTCTTCGCATTTCTCCCTCTTGCTTTAGTCCCTCCACAAATCCCCTCCCTCTCCTTCCCCTCCCTCTCCATACTTTTGCCCCACTCGCCAAACTACACACTACCCTCTCCTGCCTCCTCCTACTTTTGCCCCTCCCCTTTCACTTTTCCGTCCCCCTCCCCTTTCCGATGCTATCACCCCTTTCCAAAATGACAATCACTCTCTCCTGCCACCCACCACCCTACTGGACACATTCCCCTCTGTGGATCCCCTCTCCCACTCCCTCCTCTGTATTGCATTTCCTCCCCTCTCTCCCACCAAGTCTTCCCCTCTCACAACGCTACCCCCTTCGCAGTTCTTCCTCTTCCCGTCTCCCCTCTATTCCTCCTCTCCCCTCTCACCACTCTTCCCTACCCTTCCTCTACCCTTTCCCAAGTGACCACCAACTTCCCCCCTCCCTCCCACCAACCCTCCCCCCCCCCTGCTTTTGCCCCTCCCCCTAATGACCGCTCTGCATTAATCACCGGGCCATCAGCATCCAGACCAGCCTACCTTACCTTCCCCCTTCCCCACCCTCCCCCTCTTGCAATCATCCATCATTTCACCCTCTTTCCCCCCCTCACACCCCCACCTTCCTGCTTCCTCCCCGTCACCCTCCTCTCTTCTCTCCCTCTAATCCTTCCTCCTACCTCACTCTGTCTTTCTGCTTTTTCTCTCCTCCACCCCCTCCTTTCTGTCTTTTCCCCTCTCCCCCGTCATTTCCTGTCTACTTCTTTCTCTCCATTCCTCACCCCCTCCTCTCTGCCTCCTCTGCTCTCTCCCATTCAATCCTTCCTCTCTGCTTCCTCTTTCCCTCAATTCCTTTCCTTACTCACCCTCTCACTACCCATTTGTTCGGCTCTCACTCCATCCTCCATAACCCCTTCTTTTAGCTGTCTCTCCCTCTCTCACTTTGCTTCTTTTCTTCTCCCCTCCAGCTCTTGCAGCTCCGTTTTTCCCCCCACCTCCTCCTCTCAGCATCCTCTTCCTCCCCTCATCACATTTCTCCTGTCAACCCTCTCTTCATCCCCCTCATCTCTCCTCCTAAATCCCTTTCATTCCCCTTTATTCCTTCTTGTATGATTGTCACTCTTCCTTAACCCCTTCCACCTCATCTAGTCACCTTCCCCGACATTCGTACTTCAGATATATCTCCTTTTCTTCCCTCTCCAGCCCCTCTCCCTCCTACAACCCCCTCTTTCAATTCCCTCTCCCTCTCCCTTCCCCCAACCATCCATCTTTTCAGCTCCCTCCCCCAATCCCTCTCCTTCTAGCTCCTACCCTTCCCCTCATCTTTTAATCCTCTCTTCTCACCATACTCCCTTCTTTCCAGCTTTCTCTCCTCCTCCTCCTCTTCCCTAAAGCTCTTCTACCTCCTAAAATCCCTCCTTCCAGCTTTCTCTCCTCTCCCATTCCCCTCAAACTCTTCTCCCTCCAACAATCCCTCCTTTCAGCTCATTCTCCGTTTCCCCTTGATTCCATTCCTCCCCCTCCAACTCATCTCTCCCTTTATCTCCCCTCAATTCCCCCTGCCTCCCTCCCCCTCGGCCCCCTCCACCCTCCCCTCCCCGCCTGCATCCATAGATAGCCCTATGTACACAAGCCGTTTCATTATAGCACAAAAAACATTAATCCTCCTCTCCCGGCATTAATCTACGGCACATACACTATCCGCCACGCTGCCTTCCCTTACCCATTACCACCATTATTTTTTCTTTTTTGTGTGTAGGTGTTCTTAGTAGCTTAGTGTTTTAATCCTGCTTTATGACTTAATTTGTATAGGACAAAGAATTACCTTTATATAATTTTGTTGCCTTGCACCCTATTTCTACTCAGTTTTCTCTCTCTGCAAGTCAGTTATCAACTAATCAATCAACCAATCCATTACTCTGTCTGTTCGCCACAACTGATTTAATAACAGTACATATACTCACAGCAGAGGCTCCTTGTCTCACTGGTCTCACTCACCTGTGAAAATAGAAAACATTTGTTAGTCTCTCTCTCTCTCTCTCTCTCTGACATCTAGATCATTACTTTTTAAACTGGTCAATGGCTCACTCTAAGGTGAATGAAATTATTTTCGGGTGAACGAAACTAGAGAGGTGAATGAAGGGTTAATGAAACATGACGGGTGAACGACGATTTTGTAAGACATTCAGATTTTTCTGTACTTAAACAAAGCATTGCCATTAAAGTGGTTAGTATGTATCTATTGCTTTTCAGCGGCAGTGCAGCTGGACATTGATTTTTCTTCTCTTTCTCTCTCTGCCTAAGACTTTCCAGTTTCAAAGCAGCAGGATATTTTCCAAATTTACTCTAATGCATCTTTTTAGCGGAGACCAAACGAGCTCCTAGGATCATTAATTTATAAACGGCAACAATGAAGGATCGCCAATGGTAACTGCTCAACCGCAACTTTACTTCGTGTTGCCAACTATACAGTAGCTACCGGTATTATTCTGCAAGAAAGGGAGGTCTACGTAAACTTACTGTAATTCAGTTCAGGACTGGTGCATTGGTATTAGCGGGGCTATTTTTACATGTCGGCGGGTCTTCTGGTAGACCAGTAAAGACTGATTTTATGATACTCAAATCCCTAAACCGTTCCCTGTCCCAGCGGGGATCTGAATCTGGGGCCGCTAGAACTGCAGGCCACCTCTCTACCGATTGAGCCACCGCCTCCCGGAGTTGCTGATAATTTTTAAGAAATGCAACTGTGTTCTGCGTGTTATTTTTTGTTTTGCAGTAAACTTACACTATAAGATAATATTGTTTCAAAGAATCTAAGTCCCACAACTGCTTTTCACGTAAGAAAAAAAAAAAAAGTTAATATTTATTTGTTACTTTCCGTTGCATATTTTTTGTTAAAAAACCTGATTAAAAGAAACATACGAAATGAGTTAAAATAGGTCTTTTTTCCTGTTAGTCCAAGTGACAAAATCAACTACATATACAGTACATTTATACACAAGGAAGGGTAATGCGATAAAGAACAAAAACATAAAGAAACTTAGTCGCAGATGAACAAAATTTTGTGATAAAATCTCGAAGCTGCACGACACTGAAATACTCTGGGACGCACTGATCCGTGTCATATTTCACATATTTCAATAACCTCCGCCCCAGGCCAATGATTTAACTATTACATGTCTTCCCTTGGTTTAAAAAAAAAAAAAAAAATCCATCTTACAGGAATAATAATAAAACGTGTCATCATACAGAGTGGGTTGATGCCGACTAGCCCGTCATTACAAGACCTCTCCGGGTATGAATAAAAATGTCTGGAGTCAGAAATTAAAAAAAAAAGACGCCACTGTACTGAAGGGACCAAGATTTAAAAGGAGTTCCCGTTGCTGAATGAAATCGTCTGCCTGTAGCACGAACATAACTGTCAAACGGCAGCATGAAAAAAATTGCTATATAACAGTACTAAAGAGGTTAGGCACACATCTTCATTACGAGGTTTTCCATTAGAGTAATAAAATTCTTTGGTAGTGCCAAAAATATAATAAAAACAAGTCGTCAGTGAAGGAGTAATTCGGCCAACCGCATTCATGGCAGGAATTTTTCATCAGCTGGGTAAAATCGTCTGATGGTAGTTGTAGGAGTAGTTGCAATTCCTGGCTCTGGACGTGAACCCGATGGTCTGCAGGCAGAAACTGCCCTTCTTTCGCAGTTCATCATCGTTCTCTCGGGGGAAAGGAAGGGGAATGAGGAACATTTGTATAACCTGGCAGTTCCACCGCCCAACTATACTGATGCCGCCACATGAAGGCTTCCTTCTCCAGCACGGGTAAATAAAAGACGTAGTCGAGTAATATGAGAGAGAGAGAGAGAGAGAGAGAGAGAGAGAGAGAGAGAGAGAGAGAGAATCAGAAGCCTTTGCTGCCCTGATTCTCCCTCGCTGTTTTGTATCTTTCCTCTCCTCTCCTCTCCTCCTCGCTCCCTCTCCCTTCTCCTACTTTTTCCTCCCCTCCCCCCGCTTCCTCTTTCAGCTCTCCCCTCAGTTCTGCTCTGTTACCTCCTCCCCTTCCTCCCCCTCCCTTTCCTTTCCGTTATCTCTTCCTTTCTCTCTCTCCCTTCCCTAACTAACTTACCTCCCTACCCCCGCCGCTTTCCATCTCTTCCCATTCCCTTCCCTTCCTCTCTCTCTCTCTCTCTCTTTCCCTTCCTTCCTAGTCCTCCTCTTTCCCCCCTCTTTCCTTCCTTCCCCTCCATTTTCTTTCCCTCTCCCTCCCTTCTCTTCCCTTCCATTTTCTTTCCTTCTCCCTCCCTTCTTTTCCCTTCCTTCTCCTCCATTTTCTTTCCCTCTCTCCCCTTCCATTTTCTTCTTCTCTCCCTCCCTTGTCTTTCCTTCCTTCTCACTTCCACTTTGTCTCTCCCCTTTCTTCCCCGCCCTTCTCTTTCCCTCTCTCCCCCTTCCCTTCCCTCCTCTTCTTTCTCTCCCTCTCCCTCCCCTTCCTTCCCATCCCTCCCTTTGTTTCCCCCTCTCTCCCTTCCCTTCGTTCCTCTTTCCCTCTCTCTCTCCCCTTCACTTCTTTCCCCTCTCCCCCTGGCCCCGCTCCCCTGCCCTCTTCACCTCAACATTACCATGCTAATGAACCTACGTGCTGTACTGGTGCTAGTGTTCTGGTATTTCCCCTTTTAAAACCACGTCTATTTCAGGTAAAGGCTTCACAAAAACCTGACTCTGCCGATTATCAACGCAATTTTACTTTACTCTCAAAAAAATAACATCACACAGGCAAAATCTGAATATTCTCTTACGCTCTCAGTTCCATTTTCTGCATCGCGTCCAGTTTAGTGATAGTTTTATTTACTGGTAACACTCACACGGGGTTTCGTGTTACTTTGGTTATTTTCATCATAGTTTTATTGGATGGGGAAGAGTAAATATTTCGAGAATACAGCTTCACAGTAAAGTAAAACAAACACACACACACACACACACACACACACACACACACACACACACACACACACACACACGCGCACACGCACACGCGCGCGCGCGAGCAACAATACTGGTTCACCATACCGCAATACAAACAGTGATGAAAATGAAGATGGCTGCACGGTCAAAAATAATACACGCCATCAGTTAAAAACGTACATGATGCCATACAGAGAATGAGTAGCAGAATGTGGTACCGCGGCAGACTCATTAGTGGCGTCGCTCCCACATCCCTCCCTCTCCCACTCCTCCAAACACACACACACTCCACCCATCCATCAGCAATAACACTAACACACCAACTGCCGCTATAGCAATGCGCCTACCCCCATCCCCCACCACTGACCCCACCATTGCTCCCTCCCGACACTGTATCCCACCACCACCACCCTCATGCCTCACCTCTATCATCATACCTCACCAACATCCCTACACACTATAGCTTACCATCGTAACTCACCATCACCACTACCACCGTCCCCCCTAACCCCCAGTACACCCTCATCATCACTGACCCTACCTTTGACCTCCCTCATAAACCATATCTCGCCACCACCACAACCGCCACTACCACCACCGTCCCCCCTAAACCCCAAGCACACCCTCATCATCGCCGTTCCCACTCTTGGCCCTCATAAACCATATCTCACCACCACCACCACCACCACCACCACCATTGTCCTCCCCCTGCCCTGTCCCTCATAGGTCCCCACCACCACCAGTTCCCACTCCTGCCTTCCTCTACATTACCACCATCATTTCTACCACTATCCACCCTGTCTCCCTCATCCCCGATAGGCCTAAATTACCATCCTACCACCATCAATGTTACATACCTGCCACCCCTCCATAAACCATCACACACACCACCACTTTCCCTATCCATAACTACCCTCCCTCTTACTATCGTCCCTACTCTCACCGTCCCCACTCCTGTACACCTCTCCCAACCATCATTCCCCTCCCCTGTCCCCTACTCACCACCATCCCCGCCTACACCACTGCACCCACCCATCCACCCATACACCATAGCTCTGCACCACCATCACAATCACTGCCACCATCGCTGCTGATATATTGTGCAATTCAATCACTATATTAGCCATTACCCCAACACCAGCCCCGCTAAAAACAACAATTACCACCACTGCAACAACCATTGCTACCGTGGCTATTGCTGTACTTTACAAACCGACCATTGCATTAGCAGTTACTTCCACATCAACAGCAACAACAACAACAAAAACAATAATTACCAGGTACGTACAAACCTCTAGCACAAGAACAAAAAAAGCAACGCAAAAACAGTAACATGATGACTTTCGAAACTTCCAATCATCTGACACCAACAACAACAACAATAACAACAACAACAACAATTCATGCACCGTACCCTTATAACACATTTGTATCTTTTATTACTTATCACCAATTATATCACCTCAACTGGCACAAACACTATCCACCACCACCACCACCACCAGTAGTTGTAATAGTAACAGTAGCAGTAGTTGTAATACAAAATGTTAATAATAAACAATATTGAAAACAATTATTATTATTATTATTATTATTATTATCATCTTTACTATTATTATTAACAGCACAAGTAGTAGTAGTAATGGCAGTAATAATATTAACTGGCTTTTTTCCTCAAAAGAGCCAACTCTTCAAAAGAATTTATTAGCGTTCAAAACTTTGAAATAACGTGACTTCCAGTTCATGTGCAGCTCTGTATCAAAACAATGGTTCGTATCAAACCCAATACCCAACATAACCCAGTACTCCCAACACAAGCACTATATTTGGTTCACATTAGGTTAATTTGAAATAACCCTTTTCCATCTTGAATGCTGAACTGAAGAAAAGATTAACACTAGAATATAATGTTATTCACGACGAAGCGCTGTGGAAAGGCTGTACGGCGGCCATAATATTATCTTACTGTGACTGCGCTACGTGATAAAAATCTCCGGCATGGTAAAGGATGACGAACTACACTATACGTCTGCCAGCACAACCAACAACATCTGCCAGGAATCACTTTGGCTACTCGGCGTCAAAGGATCAGCATCAAAAGTTGTGAAGCGACATTAATCACTGAGAGGTGGGAGGCGGGCGGGGGTCTCACCAGCGTCGAGCACTAGGGAAGGGCAGGAGAAGGGAAAAGGAGGGCTGTGGAGAGCTGCAGAAGGGTAGTAAAGGGATGAGGAGGGTTGTAGAAGGGATGGAAAGGGTTAAGGAGGGCTAGTGAAGAGAAGGGGAGGGTCAAGAAGGGCTGGGGAAGAGAAGGGGAGGGTCAAGGAGGGTTGGAGAAGGGAAGAGGAGGGCTAAGAAAGGGTGGGGAAGGGAAAGGGATGACCGAGAAGGGCTGGGAAAGGTTGATGAGGGGATGGGAATACTTGGAGATGAGTGGGTCATGTTGGTGGAGTGCTGGGGAGATTGGGAGAGTTGAGGAAAATAACAAGTCTGAAAAAAGGCTAAGCAAAGGGTTGAGAATGAAAGTCAAGGCTGGGGATGGCAGAGAAAGTAAGATATGAGTTTAGAAAGGTTAGGCAGGGGTGAAAAGAAATTATTGGTAGGTGGTGCCGCAGGGGTGTGGGGTGGAGAGGATAGGGGACGACTACCGAAGGACTACAAAAGAATCGGGATTGCAGCTGGACTGAGAGGTATGTCAAGGAGCGAGTATGAAGCCGTGGGGAGTGAGCGAGGGGCGCTTCAGAGTAAGTGAAGAGATCCTGAGAAACCTTGGAGGGTATGTTAAGGGGTTTGAGAACAAAGAAGGATTTGGGAAGGATTTATCACTTGGGCTGTATATATATATATATATATATATATATATATATATATATATATATATATATATATATATATATATATATATATATATATATATATATATATATATATATATATATATATATATATATATATATATATATATATATATATATATATATATATATATGCACGGATGATATATGGTGAGTTCGATGCCACTGGGTAATAACCTGGATGATGTTGATGATGATGATGAGGAGCTGTGGCGAGGGGAAGGAAAGGTAAGGGATTCCAAGGACGGTGCAGGTGAAGGGAAGAGGGAAAAGAAGAGGATCACTGGAGGGTTTAGGGCTGAAGGGAGAAGAGGAGGCCACGAGGATCAGACGATACATTACTGCAGGCGGAGAAGTGGAGGGGAAAGAAGGAAGGAAGGAAAGACAAAGAAGGAAAATGAAGTAGAAAGGAGAGAGAAATGAAGAAGTGAAGAGAAGGGATGAGGAACTGGGAGAAAAGGGGGAATGCAGGAGAAGGGGAGCGAATGTGAAAGGTAGGAATTATATATATATATATATATATATATATATATATATATATATATATATATATGCAAATAAATCACTCAGTAACGAGATTCATGGATATGCTGAAATCTATAAAGAAAATGAAAAAAGGAATACACGAAAGTGCTCGGGATATTTCGTGTTTTCTTTTTTCTTGTGAATATCAGCACATCTATCTATCTATCTATCTATATATTCCATCCATCTATCTGTCTACCTATATATTCCACAAGCTACAAGTTTGTGGCTAAAGTGTGGAATGCAGTAAGTTAAAGGGTGCAAGTCTGCAAATCTCCCATCCTGAATGCTCTCTTGTTTCTGTGCTATTTTCACTTCTCATCGCAGCACTTTTGCCCTTTGCTGATTTCACATCTTAGCCACAAACATGTATTTGTAGCTGGTGGAATGCTCTTGTTTTTGTGTTTGTTTCATCTATGCACTTTGTTCATTCCTACTTCTTAACAATCATTTCAGATGAAAATTTTTGTTTGTAGGATATATATGAGAGAGAGAGAGAGAGAGAGAGAGAGAGAGAAATTTAAGGATTGCTGCTAAGATTTAATGAGGAAAATCCCGATAAACTTTCGAAGTATGCGAGATACATGCACAGGATACATTCACAATGATTACATAAAACTTTCTTTTTTTCTTTTTCTTTTCTTTTATTCAAATTAAAAATACTGAATTAATGCTTCATCAAATAATAGCCACATAATCTTTGGCAGATTATAGGGTATTTGTATTTGAGTACAGGACTGATAACATGAAATAACAAAAATAAAAATGCAAAACTATTATAATATTAACAGAGAGAGAGAGAGAGAGAGAGAGAGAGAGAGAGAGAGAGAGAGAGAGAGAGAGGCGACGACCACAGCATAACGAGGATAGAGGAAATACAATGACAGAAAACGAAAGGAAAACGTAAGGATTACTGGGAAAACTAAATTAGAAAGAAATATCGCAAAAGACTGTGTGCTATGTTTTTCTGTGTATTTACTTTTTCACGTAATAAAGTGTTTCCTTACTGTGTCTGTAACTGTGCTCAATATGTTCATAGTTGCCCGGTGGGCCGTACTATAAAAACCCAGAGTTTAGGCGGTCCAATGGCGACGTTCAGTCGTCAGACGTTCCTGAGCTTATGTGTCCTTCCTGCTTGGCTTTCAGCAACGTTCCCCAGTGTTGGGGCTTGTACTGAATGGTAAATGAATTGATGTGCAGCAATTAAATATTTACACCTTCACTACAATGATGCCTTGTATTTAGTCTTGCTACCTTCAGACGACGTTATGAAATACATGAGACTTCGAACTGTAGGGGTTTGGTGCAGACTTCATCAATCCCTTCATTACATGAATTATATATATATATATATATATATATATATATATATATATATATATATATATATATATATATATATATATATAATCCTAAACCATGCAAAATAAAGGAGTACTACACAGATGCAGGATCACATAGGCATTCGGCAAAGTCAGGCACTATACTGGAATTAATCATGGTGAAGCAGCTTGTGTAAGAAAATCCTTAGGCCTCTTTTACAAAAGCATGTTTTCCCGTTGCTTGTTTAATCCGTCCGGTCGATGTGCGTTTTTTGTCCTTCCTACACACGAACATGTTTTCCCGCTGCGTACATACCGTATGTGTTCGGTGTGCCAGCGCCTACCCATAATAGATGACGTGAGGAAGAGAGGTGTTTATCTAATGAGTAAAATAATATATCATAAACAAAAGCACCGTAAATGGTGTATCCAGCCCTTGAACTGCAGTTGAATGATCTTCAAGCTGATGTCAAGTTCTTCCACTCTTTTCGCGTGCCCTACCCTACACACCTGGCACGTAAGACACGCGCGCGTGAAGGTACCTATAGCTACCTAAACTTTCCAAGCACGCCCGGTGTGTTTTTCACGTGGCGGGCTACCAATCCATGAGTGCGGCGAAAGTTCACGTTGCGTACGTTTTCACGTCACGATTCGTGCGAACGGTCTCATTAAATTATATGTATTTCTAACCCGTGTGTGTCTTCACGCAGCAAGAAAACATGCTCGTGTGAGGAAGTGTGAAAATCCTTGGAGCTAAAGTAGAGCATTAATATGGAACTTTGCTAGAATGAAGCACCTTGCATATGAAAATCCCCAGGGTAAGGCTGACTGACTGGGTTGCTCCTAGTGATGTTCCTACATCTAAAAAATCTCTATCGTACTGAAGGGGTTGCCAGTGAAAATATAAAGGTAGAGATCTGAATACTGTACATGAAAAACTAAGACGTTGTGCCCCCTAAAATATGCAGTATAGGTTAAGCATGTAGCCAAAAGCAAAAGAAAAAAAATTAAATGAGGATAATGTGCAGAATTAATCAACATGATAACGTCACTGAAACTGTTCAGTCAGATTAACATATTAATCACTAAATCCTTCAGCACGAAGATGAATTTTTAACCGTCCTATGGTAACGTCTTCTCTGGTTTTCTAGTCCACTTTACGTCAGGCAATATTATTCGGCCAACAGTGTGTCATGGAAACCTGAGTGTCAATTCTGATACCAATAACCCTCCCATGGTTCACAGGGAAGGTGGAGAGAACATACACAGTCGTGCGATGGACGGGCTAGATTCATAGAGTAAGATGGAGAGGAAGATCAGTGGTATGATGGAGGGATGATTCATAGGGGTAAGATGGACAGAAGATTCATTTTTTTAAGATGGAGAGACGATTCACAGTGGTAAGACGGAGAGAAGATTCGAAAGGGTAAGATGGATAGAAGATTCGCAGTGGTACGATGGACAAACAAGTTTCATAGAAGTAAGACAGGGGAGATCCACAGTGGTAAGATGGAGAGAGACAATTTTCAGTTGTAAGATGAAGAGACAAGACTGACTGTTGTAAGATGGAGAGACGAGTTTAATCGTCGTATGATGGAGTGACAAGATTCCTGGTCTTAAGATGAAGATTCTTAGTCACAGAAATAGAGAAACAAAACAACCAGCTGTAAGGTGACAAGACTAATAGTAAAAAAACAGACTGATATGGAAGATTCGCACTGGTTAAATGGAGAGACGAGATTCACAGACGTAAGATGGAAAGAAGTTCACAGTGGTAGGCAGAGACAAAACACTAGATTTAAAGTCATCAGATGCTAAGACAAGATTAATAGTGAGAGAGAGAGAGAGAGAGAGAGAGAGAGAGAGAGAGAGAGAGAGAGAGAGAGAGAGAGAGAGAGAGAGAGAGAGAGAGAGAGAGAGAGAGAGAGAGAGAGAGAGAGAGAGAGAGGATATTCCAAGTCGTCGTATGTACAAACAAGGTTAACGGTCCCAATATGGATGAAGAAGAATCACAGTTAAAAGATACAGCGAGAGATAAAAATTACAGTAATTAAATGGAGAGCCATAGTTTTTAGTCATAAGGTGGACATGCAAGATTCACAGTAATAAGCAGATACAAAGCACACGATTCACAGTAATAAGTCAATACAAAGCACACGGTAGAGAGTTGGCCTGCAGTCCTAGCGGACCCGGGTTCAAATCCCGCTGCGGCAGGGAACAGTTTAAGGATTTAATTTCGTAAATATCGGACTTTACTGATCTACCAGAAGACCCGCCAACATGTCGTATAAATACCCCCGCTAATACCAATACACCAGTCCTGAATGAGACAGCCCTATCATGTATTCAATATGGACGGTGGGTGTTAGCGCCGAAGTGGTGACATGTAGAGGTGTGCGGTACGTAGGAGGACTACTGGGCCCTGAAAGCAGGCTGTCAAGCCTATGCCCAGAGTCGGTCACATAAAAAAAAAAAAAAAAAAAAAAATAAGTACTTAGACACAAAATTTAAGGTTCACAGTTGAGAGATGGAAAAAGAAGATTCAGTTACATGACAGTCAAAACTTCCTGTAGTGTAAGACGGATCAAGGTCTAAGGCAACAGCAACTGATGTTTATCGCGCAGACGCCGCAAAAATATCCAGTCCATTACCCCGAAGACTGAAGGCAGGAATTAATCTCGCCTTTTTGCCATCAATCCCCCGCGCCCACGACACCAACGACCCAACTTGGCATCAACACCTCGCCAAACTGAGCCAACTTGGGAGCGCGAGATCTCCGGCAGGACGTTTAAGAGGCTCAGATGTATGTGTGTATGTATGCGTGGGAACTGAGGGAACTTTCTGATATTGTATTTAAAGGTGAATTCTTAGTACAGCAGCAAGGATAGATTAATATGAATACTGTGCTGAATCAAAATAGTTCAATATAACTATAAAAAGAAAGCTATAATAATGTGCCAAAAAGAAGTGTCACAAAAAAAAAAAAAAAAAAACTCACATGGCGTCAAGATTTTTTTTTCTGCCTGGATAGCTGCATTGTAAGACATGTAAGCTGGAAGTGAAACAGGAGTGTCCGGTGATGTAATATACTGTACTGTGTTGCAGCAACGATTACTGTAGCTCTTGAAGAAGGCATCTAAGTGTTTGAAACTGACTCACTGGACGTCATACAGGTGACTTACGCTTTCGAGTGCGAGCTGCAAAGCAGAATATTTCTTTTTATTACTGTGGATGGTTAAGGAAAAATTATTGATTTTCTTTCTGACGAAGAAGAAGAATAACAAGCACTATCTGATCCTATTTAAAAATCAAGATTTTATTTTCATCTCCGTAACTGATCTTTAAGTCCTCTAGGGTGTTCTTACATCGTCATTAACATCCACGTCATCGTCATGATTACCATCATCGTCGCCATAATTTTCGTGAACGTCGTCGTCGTCGTCGTCGTCGTCGTCGTCATCATCATCATCATCATCATCATCATCATCATCATCATCATCATCATCATCATCATCATCATCATCATCAACAACAACATCCACGTCATCATCATGATCACCAACATCGTCGTCATAATATTTGCGAACGTCATCATCATCCACGTCATTGTCATGATCATCATCATCGTCGTCATAATTTTCGTCATCATCATCATCATCAGGAGCAGGAGCAGCGGCAGCAACAGCTGCATAGCTTCTTTCTCAAATACCTGTATTTAAATGGGGCGAGTGGGATTCAGAATTCTTCAGGAAAGATAATTGAAAACAGAGGTCTAAGGTCACTGTCATTATCATAGCAGCATTCACATCATTTATAAAATAATGGGTATGAGTAGCATCTAGAAACAGAACATGAGATCAGACAGCCCAACAAAAATGGCCCACAACCCCATTAACTCGTTCTTACAAGATTCACACCTCTTGGCCGCTGCTCAGTTACTATAATCTCACCAGGTGGAATGCTCTGATCGGCGTTAACTCACATGAATGGCAAGTTTAATAAACCTGCTTCTCCGACCAATAGTTACATCAAATATGTACACACATCACCCATGCCTTACCCTCACAATTAAGTGATTCTGCTTTAACATAATAGAAGGCCGTGTACCATTGCATAAAGCAGTACGCAAAGGACTCTTGCAAAAATTTCCCCCTCATTCATAATCTTTAACGCCTTCCCAACCCTGCCACTGTCTTAATTATGTTAATAATTTTACTTTTTTCCAATCGTTGCACCTAACCCCGCTCTACCTGATTAACGTAAAGAAAGAATAATTTTGTACAAGATTAAACCTAAAAACATTGATACTTTCCACATTCAGAAACACTCAACAAATTTGACAGCCCCCCTAAAAAAAAAAAAAAAAAAAATCACTGGAATCCATCTAGAAATCATTCACGTTAGACAAATGTTGTTTCTATGGTACATTTTTATTAATTTGCTACCATTAAATGATTTGACATCAACTCAGGATGAACATCTACCAATGAAGGTTGTGATGAAGCCTACAATCACCCTGTTCAGTTTCAATATCTCACATTAAATGAATAAAATCGTCTGGAGACAGCAAGAATAAATCGTCTGGTAACAGCAAGAATAACCCATAAATGACACTCGGGCAGAGGGAATTAAATTTAAGGTGATATTCTGGTAGTTCTTGCTTGTCTCCCTCCATTCAAAGTCATTTAAACTTGGTGCTACAAATACTTAACAATACTGAATAACAAAAACCCTCCTCGTCTCTTTGTAACCTCCACATAGGCGCCCTAACTAGAAGAAAACCATACGGTAATATCGTCTCCTCTTCCGTCAGCCACAGAACATCCTTTTCTCATTCTATTCAGAATAACGGTAAATGATATTGTTTACTTTAGCCCCAGCAGTCCGATTACGTATTTTAGGTCTTATCTTATTCTCGCTTGATCCATGCATTCTTGTTGACTTTGAAAGGAGTTATTGAAAGCTATATCTAATCCCTTCAGAAGTAAAAGTTTCTTCAGTATTATACATAACAGATTATCGGTAGTAAAAACAAAATACAAATGACATCACAGCGTTGAGGGCGTTACGCTTAATGTTGCTGGACCCCTGGAAGTTTTAGTTTACTCTGCTTATCTCACCAACACACCATCACATAGAAGTCAGGCGAGGCATCAAACGGTGAAGGAGTGAAGCATCTCTGTAATACGCCCAACTGTGAACACTGAAACCTTAACAATCCTACATATAATACGAGACTATTTCCTTGTTCCTTCCTCCTCTCCCCACCCCCCACCTCCCAATTAAGTAACCCAGATTCTCATGCAGACTCCGAAATGGAAGTGTGTGTGTGTGTGTGTGTGTGTGTGTGTGTGTGTGTGTGTGTGTGTGTGTGTGTGTGTGTGTGTGTGTGTGTGTGTGTGTGTGTGTGTGTGTGTGTGTGTGTGTGTGTGTGTGTGTGTGTGTGTGTGTGTGTGTGTGTGTGTGTGTGTGTGTGTGTGTGTGTGTGTGTGTGTGTGTGTGTGTGTGTGTGTGTGTGTGTGTGTGTGTGTGTGTGTGTGTGTGTGTGTGTGTGTGTGTGTGTGTGTGTGTGTGTGTGTGTGTGTGTGTGTGTGTGTGTGTGTGTGTGTGTGTGTGTGTGTGTGTGTGTGTGTGTGTGTGTGTGTGTGTGTGTGTGTGTGTGTGTGTGTGTGTGTGTGTGTGTGTGTGTGTGTGTGTGTGTGTGTGTGTGTGTGTGTGTGTGTGTGTGTGTGTGTGTGTGTGTGTGTGTGTGTGTGTGTGTGTGTGTGTGTGTGTGTGTGTGTGTGTGTGTGTGTGTGTGTGTGTGTGTGTGTGTGTCAGGTTACTCGCTGAAGCCTGGCTGTGTGGGTGATGAGCTGGGAAACCTGGAGGGGAAGATGGAATGGAGAGAAGATGGTGGAGAGATTGGAGGAAAGAGAGACTGAGATGGAGGAGGAAAAGAAGGGAAATGAGAGAGAGAGAGAGAGAGAGAGAGAGAGAGAGAGAGAGAGAGAGAGAGAGAGAGAGAGAGAGAGAGAGAATGATGTAAATAAAGAGACTGGCCTGCATACCAAAACCTCAAAAAGAGAAATAATGCGAGAACCACAAAAACGACATAAGAGGAATCAGAACAAGGAAGACAATGAAGAAATGGCAGGAGAAAAGGATGGGATAATACCTTCAGAGGCGACAGTATAAACATATCCCCGAAAATCCAAGATAAGATAAAGGAAGAGGAAAGACAAATGGGGAGGGAAAAAAGAATACTAAAGAAGATAAGGAAAGGCTACATGAATAGTGACGCGACATAATGAAAACTAAAATGAGAGGAAAAGAAGAGGAAAAAGACAGAGGAAAAATTAAGGAAACTTCACAAGGTTCTGAAGAAAGATGCGAAAGAATTGAGAAAATGATAATATGAGCAAAAGCGGAAAAGGAAAAAAAAAAAAAAAAACGAAGAGATGAAATAAGCCTGAATTAGAAAAATAAAAAAAAGGTAAAGAGAAGAGAGAATGTGGAGCATCAATGAAATACTATGAAAGAGAAAATAAATAATACCATGAAAGAAAAGAAGGAAGACATGAAGAGACGAAAGAAGGGAGAAGAGAGGAGAGAAAAATGTCTACGAAAGAAGAAAGGTGAAGAACAGAAAGGGACCTTCAATGGAAATATGCTGAATAAAAATGTATAGAAAATCAATGTAAAGAATACATATATAAAAAGGAGAAAATGGAGAGGGGAAGAAAATGAATCAGATGAAGCAAAAGAGGGGTGAACTGAGAAGAAAGAATGGATCTGAATGGTGAAGGATAAAGAAGAAAAAGAGTACAAGGACGTAAGTACGCTGAAAAAGAATTAAAAAGAGAGCACCTGAGAAAGAAAATAAGAGAAAGAAAGGAAGGGCCGAAAGAGGGAGGAAGAGAGGGGAGGGAAGAGAGAAAGTACGAGAAACATGAAGGACGATGAGAATCAGAAACAGTGAGGATAAGAGAAAGTGAAAAATGAAAAGGAAAAAAGGAGGAAGAGACGACGATAATGAATAAGTATGAGTAAAGAACAAAAGCGAGGAAAAGGACGATAATAAATCAGAAAGAAAGAGGAGAGGAGTGAAAAGAGTGAATAGAGCTGAGGCTTGAATGGAGATGAGAATAAATTTGAAAAGGGGAAAGAAGGGAGAAAGTGAGACGAGAAAAAATGAATAATGAAAGAGAGGGGGAGACGACAAACAAGAGCCTGGCTAAAGAAGAGAGAATAAATATGGTGTGATAAGAGAGGAGCAGAGAGGTTGGTGAAGAGTGAACAGGGGAGAAGAGATAGGAGTGTGAATGAAGACACGGTGTTTGATATATAATGCTAGGATCTGAGACAGGAGACAAGAAAGAGAAAATGGAGGAAAGGAAAATAAAATGAAAGAAGAGAGAACAGGGGTAGAGAAGAGATAATGGATAAGAAGGGAGGAGAGAGGGGGGCCTGAATGAAGACTGGGTGAATGAGAGATAAAGCGAGGATCAGAGGGAAGGGACATTATAAAAGGCGCTCTAAAGACGCCCTTTTAATGAGCAAGAAGGGACGTGAGGGAGGAGGAGGAGGAGGAGGAGGAGGAGGAGGAGCAGGAGAAGCAGGAGGAGGAGGAGCAGGAAAATATATACACAGAAGCTAAGAGTGATTAGGTACTGAGTGAAAGATGATAAGAATGAGGGAAGGAGTAAGGGACGAGAATGTGGCGTAAGAAACAGAAGGGAGGGGAGAGGAGAGGCGAGTGGGAGATGCAGGACAAAAAGGGGATAAGAAAGGAAAGGAGAGGGAGGTGGGAGGGTGGAACTGGGGTAGAGAGTACAAAGGAGTACAAAGGAATTCAGAAAGGAAGAGCATGGGGAAAGGAGAAGTCAGAGGGGGATAGAGGTTTGGAAGAAGGAGAGAACAGGGAGGGAGCGTGAGGATATGAGGAGAGAATCGTGAGGGAGATCAAGGAGAGAGAGAGAACTGAAAGGAAGGGGAGTCAGAGTGGAGGGGCGTTAGGAAGGGAGGCTTGAGTGAGGGGGACAACTGTAAGGCAGGGAAATTTGGGGGACGTAGTGACTGGGGGTGGGGGGAGAGGAAGGTTAGGGGAGGGAAAGACTGAGGGAGGAACGGAGGGATCAGACAGAAAGGAGGGAGAAGGGTGTTCGAGCGATAAAGGGCAGTCATTAGCTTTTCAACTTGAGAGAGGGAGGGAGAAGACTGGGAGGAGAGGGAGGGTAGAAGGATGGGAGGCAAGGGGGAAGGAAGGCTAGGAGGAAGGAAAGCAGGGAATAAAATGAGGAAAATACCACGCGGAAGGAGGATAAGCAAAGGACGAAAATATTTGAAACTGAAAAGAAAGATGCGGGGATAGATGAATGAGTGAAAGGAAGAGGAATGGATGAGGGGCAAAGGATAGGAAAAAGCATAGGTGAAGGCGAGGAGGAAAGGAAGAAGAAAAAGGGATGCAACAGAGTGAAGTAGCAGAGTACTAAGAAGGACTTAAGGGAGTGAGGTTGAGGCTAGACAAAGACTCCGCTCTTATTTTCTCTTGCTCAGACGTAAACTAGCCAGAACACGCTAAATTATTATCATTACCAGCGACAAAGCAGATCTTTATTTTCTTTATATAATCATGAACAGTTTTTATTCTCAGTCGTCAAAGGAAGAAAAAAAAAAACATTATAGCACAAGGTTTCCCTGGAAACCCAGATTATTTTTTAAACTAACAATATACCAGGTGATACAGCTTCCCAAGTAAAGATATTGCTGTATAAACTCAGGCTTCAAAATAAAACACACAAAACTCTCTTCAAATTCGACCTGGGGCAGTCCGAGCCAACCAGAGTCTTTCTCCCTCTGTGCTCACCAACTTCGTAACAGTAACTCTGGTATGCTGTCCATAGTTATGCAACTGTCTCTTCCACTGTGCAGTTATTCCTTGCTCCTCAGAGTAGAGCTAGCCAGGGGTCGTTTCTAACTACATTAGTTTATCACCGGATGGCAAGAAGCCACAAGAAAGCAAACGTAACAGAAGACGCGCAACTCATAGTTTGTGTATGAACTTGTACTGACTTCCACAACTTTCCTTGCTTCTCACAACTTTGGTCTGCTTCCCCTAGCTTTCTCATGTCTTACAAAATCTTCCTGCATCTCAGCCACTTCTGTTGCTATCAATATTCCCAACAGTATGTTACCACAACAACTAGTCCCTCTTCCCTTGATGACGTTTACATACTCACATTGCTCCTATTTCAGAACACGTGTCTACATAATTAAAATACTCATCCTACACTTCAAAAGCCTTCCTTAGCAACAAATGTGAATCAAGTATGCGCATGAGCAGACCACTTTCCCAGAGATGAAATGGTTCCCTGTCCCAAAAGATCAGCTGTCTTTCAGGACAGGGAAAACACAGACTGAATGTGTAAAGCAGAACTGCTCGCTCATGAAGAGGGCGTGTGCAAGCCTGCCGCCACAATATATACTTAACTCTGTGCTTAGCTGCCGTTGTCCCCATTAAGCCTTCTTCCAAACCATCCATCAGCATCAACCATACCTCCTTCTTGGAAACTACATCGTTTGCGAAACTCCTTACATGTACTCGTTTTTCTCTGTTCTATCAATCAATCAATCAATCCACATAACTCTCTTGGTCAGTCAGCCTAACTCGATGCTGTATAACAATCTTCCTCTCCATCTCACTCCCTCGGCGCACACTACCTCAAAATTATATAAGCATGCCAACAACCATAGGTGCATACACAGTTGCCCAGTCTGGTGGACAGTTGCAAACAATAAAACCACTCCACATTTTAGTCCAGCAATTATAAAATTCTTATATCATACTGTATTCTGAAATGATTGTTGGGCTCCGAATACCACATCACTGAGCTTCAGCGTCACCGCTCACTGTCTCATTATTTAAAATAGTATACAGATGGATACTTATGCCCGTAGCTGTATATAGTGTTAGACTGCAACAGCTCGATCAATATGAAGTGCAGTGTCAGTAGTCAGTCAGCAATTAGCGGTCAATATCGCTGCAGCAATCACATCTCACTTTTCAACACTTTATGGCTGCACTTTACTACAGTGTATTAGCACTTAACACCTGCGTCATGATATCGATTTTTCTATTTTGTCTTACTATCTCCAGACGAATTCATGTTCTGGAGAAACTTTTCAAACTCGATTGGTAAGATACCGCCTTGACTGACCGCTTCACTACTTGATGCTTTCCTTACCTGAGGACGGTCATCTGCTGGTAGAAGTATCGAAGATGGCGAACGCGGACTGAAAGGGTTAATCTTTTGCTAGCATCAGATGAGCATTCTCTTATCAGTAACCTGTCACCCAGCAAGCATTTCTTTTCTGCGGCCTTTGTTTTTTCAGATGTTACTCTTCCACTAGCATCAGATTATCAGACTCTCGGTACTCTTATCAGCAGCCTGTCACCCTAGTCAGCATCTTCAGCACTTTTTTTTTTTTTTTTTTTTTCCCGCCGGGCCATGAGGTGACAGAGTGAGGCTGAGGGGGCGACGGATGCGACCAATATGCAGTTTATCAGGCCGGGTCCGCCACACCGCAGCCAATCTGAAAAATGCTCCACCGCCGCCACCACCACATTTCAAACCACAGCCCCTCTTCCCTTTCCTGTGCCTCTTCTTTGGCCACTTATTTTGCATATTACACCTTGATATTCCCTTGTATGATATCAATCCCAGAAATCCGGTGACATTTTTTAATTGGCTTAGTCTCGCTAAGGTTTTATTTCATCTTAAGAGTCACTGTACAGACATGAGAGGCTAGATATCGGCTTCATTATTCCAGTCACCATTATGGCGATCTAGAATATGAGTCATCGTTGTCAAGGGGAAAAGTTGCATTCTCGGCAATCCCAGCCACTCCGAAAAATGCTCCAATATTTTCAAACCAGGGTCCTTCCTCCTCGCCGAGTGTGCGTACCGGAGGACACACATGGCACTGGGCAGAATTCACACTGCCACGGGAAACTGATTATTTTGCAGATTATACTCTCATATCCTCTTATATGTAATCTATCTATCCATCTATCTATAATTCTAAATATCTTCACAATCTCCACTACCAACACAGACAACAATTTTAAGGTATAAAAATTAATCGCTGAAGGAGAGGTGTTACGAACTCTGCGATGCGTCTCGGCTTATTTAACAAGGTGGCCACTCAACAGACATAATGGCTAGTTACTAGGGCAAAGACATGTACAACTAACACCGGTATTGTCCTTAATCCAGATAAAATTGATTCAGTCTAAAAAAACGTCTAATGAATGGGTTAACGCAAGCTACCTGACTCCTCCTGACTGAAAATGACTACGCTAAGCTGAATACGGTGGTTGCATATATAAATTAAAGACATTACTTTAATGGAAGGGTTACTCTGGTTTAAGTCTTCGATATTTAAGACAGAATTCACACACAATCAAATACCTCCAGTAGCTAGTTTTTTTTTTTTTTTTCCTGGACTAAAAAGGCATATCAAATCTTCTGTACTGTTCTTTCCATATGCTTAAAAAAAAAAGAAAAAGAAAAAAGAAGGGCGTTTGCATATGTTTTACATGAATCTCAAGCTCATACTATCTTGTAAAATGTTCTTAATTTCACTCCACTTCTATAATATTCAGACTTCTATGTTGAGATGTCGCCCTTTTTGTTAACTGTCGCTGCCACCGGTCGCTGAAGTAATTTACTGAATCAGGGTAAAAACAGAAAATTTTATTCACGAGAGAGAAATTATTCCAGCCATCAGTAGCTTACAGTCTTAATTAACCCGTTCGCTACAATGGAGTCAGGTATTTTGCTTGCACTAAAAATGGATAAACTGAATCACCTGAGGGAAAATCCAGCATTTGAAGGTTTAAGTGATGCTATTTCAGAGAATGTCACACGAAAATCTGCATACTATAAACCCCTTAAGTACGATGACTAGGTTTGCCTTTTATTCATGTTATCGCCGCACTCAATAATGAACAGCTTTGGAGAAACCCTTGTGGTGAAGGAATCCAAAACCACCGTCATCATACAGTACAATGACACGGGGTTTTATTCTCAAGAGGTGCATAAGTGAGGGGTATTAGGCGACGAGGTAAACAGCGAGTGGTGATACGAGTTGGAGAGAGGGCTGCTTGATGGTGCCTGAGAGAATGGCATGGATGAGCTTCGTTTGTGGCCACATGTTCCTTGATGAAGGCGTCTGGCGATAGATAAATTGACAGAGGAAAGTTATATGCAACACTTAAGAGACCCTACAAGGATGATAATGCCTCTTGTAGCTTATTGTTACTAACGTCACAGGATTACTCTCAACTTTGGCGAACCCTTCAGTGCGAGAACCTCTTCTGTATTAGCTCTTACTACCGAATGACGAGTATACTTATGAGAGGCCTTATAGAGGAGAGAGAGAGAGAGAGAGAGAGAGAGAGAGAGAGAGAGAGAGAGAGAGAGAGAGAGAATGGCCGTGTGTGTGTGTGTGTGTGTGTGTGTGTGTGTGTGTGTGTGTGTGTGTGTGTGTGTGTGTGTGTGTGTGTTACAGTGAAACTGGAGACGCCGACTCTCTCATTCACGTAACTTGTGTCCGCTCAACTTGTTGCTCGCGTGGGCAGACTTGCGTAACCTAACCCCCCCCCCCTCTCTCTCTCTCTCTTATTACCTCCTACGGCTGACAGTATAGTACTGCTACCTCAAGACGATTTTATTCAGCTTACGACAAGTCTCTAGTACTGAAAGGGTAAATAAAGGCTGTAATTAACTCCCCCCCCCAAAAAAAAAAAAAAAAAAAAAAAAAAAAACTCTTCCACGCTTAATGAAATGGTCCGAATCCATCAAAAATACAGTAAGTACTGTACGTTATCTGACCGATACTGTTCCATTATGGCCGTGCTACCAATGAGAAAACTCCCCACTCAAAAGTACCCAAGCGAACTTCCTCCTCATCCGCCTCTCTGCCTGCAGTCATACAAATCACTCGACTAAGGTGGGGGATGATGATGATGATGATGATGATGATGATGATGATGATGATGATGATGAGGAGGAGGAGAATGAGGAGGAGGAGGAGAATGAGGAGGAGGAGGAGAATGAGGAGGAGGAGGAGGAGAATGAGGAGGAGGAGGATGAAGAGGAGAAACACTGTATGCGACAGTGATGTTGGGAAGAAACCACCGTTTAAAGTTTCGTTAACAGTAACAGTTTCTGGTTAATGGTGACCGACTGCTACACAGCTTATAAAAGTTTTTTGATCATATGCCTAGTGACGTAGTGGCTAACTGTTGGTGCGATTCTTGTATGATAATTTTTCTTAAGTGCATTAAAGTTGTATTTTTCGGTACGGAATCCATTTAATTTACTTCCGTGGACTGGTTAGGTTAGGTTAGGTTAGGTTAGATGGGGTCTAATGGTACGCTACTCACCGTCTGAAGGCACGGTGGCAAAGCACGGGACCTTGCATGGTACACAAGGCGGACAGACACAGACGTTCACACAGTGCTGACGCCCGTATCCGTGCAGGCTATTATCAGTGTTGCCTAGGTTGGCAATTTGTTCCCAAACACAATCGCCTCAGTCATGCACCATTTCTGCGCTTGCCTAGGTTTTTGGTCTGTTCAAAAGAAGCCTCAACAGGTGATTCCTGCTGCTCAGGAGTAGGACCAAACAGGGCACCAACAACGGCTATCCCTTTTTCATGAATCGTAACGTACTCGCGTGCAGAGGTGGCCAAGTGGCAGGTGTTAATGCGGGAATATTTAGCTCACTGACAAACCTGTTCGAGCAGGGAGGGTGGAAAGATGCCTCGATTGCTCGCATCTATGCGCTCATTTCCCAGACATTCTTCAATACATTTTCGAACGCCAAGAGGATCGCAGATAACTTAAACAAGGCTCAAAAGGCCGTCTATCCAATCAGTGAACTGTTGTGGCGTTTATGTAAGGTAAAGGAGAATGCATGGAAGATGGACGTGTAGGTGTATGATGAACTGAAGCATCAACCCTGAAGCTGATTCACTGTTTATGGGTGCTTCGTCATCATGCTTTGAAACCAACAAGAGGCGTGGTCGGACACCACATGGTCCCATTGAGTGTCGCAAATTGGAACGGGGCTTAAAACAGAAAATAATGGATAAAGAGGAAGGTAAAGAGTAAAGCTGAAGAAATGGGACATAGGGCATGGAATATGGGATAATCTTAGGAGGAACCCAAGACTGATTACAAGAAAGGTGAGGGAAGAAAAGTGTCGAGTGAAGAAGTATCTCTTAAAGGGATAATATTTCTCTCCAGACAATTTTACTCAGTTCTTGGGAACCCTGATAGTGAAATGATCTTCATTAAAACGTGAAATGATATATTCTAGAGCGCCTGCCACCTCCAAGCGATCCCACAACAAAGACTGAGATATTCACTGTTTCCTAATGTTTTACGTCCTATAACTTCATTTGTTCGTAAGTAAACGTTGGAGTTCACACTGCAATGCCCTCCATTGCCCATGAGAGGAGTTGTTGAAAATAACCATCGATATTGTGAAAAGCCAGATACTAATAGCGCAACATATCAGAAGCCGGAAGGCATAAAAAAAAATCCGATATAAGTGCTCAGTTTTTCGCAAAAGGAATGATTTGGGTGTGTTTTGGTGGGTGGGGGAAGGGAGCATAGTGGGGTAAATATGTAATTATTGTATCTGTTGATACAAGGGCAGTTTGGGTGAAAATTATGTCAAATCAGTTTTAATTCTGACAATATCATTATGGAGAGTGTCGCCTGAACAAGAAATCAGCTGACCCTGTGGTCACTTGTTTCATTTCATCACGTAACGTGTTAGCTCTGCCATCCATACAACTTACATTAAGTTAATGTCCAGTGATATGTTCTATTTCACCACACGAGGCTATATCTAAATTACTATAATCCTGTGTGTGTGTGTGTGTGTGTGTGTGTGTGTGTGTGTGTGTGTGTGTGTGTGTGTGTGTGTGTGTGTGTGTGTGTGTGTGTAGTGCAGCTAAAACTGGAAAAAGGATTTCGATGAAACTTGACAGGATGGTTGGTTTTAGGTCCCAGATGGGCCAGTTTCCATTACATGTCGATTAATGTTTTGGCTCGTAATAATTGTCCCCATTGATGCTACAAGACGCACAGGTGGTAGCGGCTGCGCGTAATTCCCATGGATTTACTTCATACGTCTTTGGAGAGAGAGAGAGAGAGAGAGAGAGAGAGAGAGAGAGAGAGAGAGAGAGAGAGAGAGAGAGAGAGAGAGAGTCTCCATGTACACTATGTCAACTATTCATTAATACTTAGAACAGACGGTTTTATTTTGAAGAAAACAGTGATAGCTGTGGTGGTGTGGTGGTGGTGATGGTAGCTGTGGTGGTTAGGTGGTGGCGATGGTAGCTGTGGTGATGGTAGTGGTGGTGATGGTAGCTGTGGTGGTGGTGGTTGTGGTAGCTGTGATGATGATGATGGTGGTAGCTGTGATAATGGTGATAGCTGTGATGAGGGTGGTGGTGGTGGTGGTGATAGCTGTGATGAGGGTGGTGGTGGTGGTGGTGATAGCTGTGGTGGCAGTGGTGATAGCGGTGGTGGTGGTGATAGCTGATGTGGTGGTGGTGGTGGTAGCTGTTCAGAACGGCTCTCATTTGGGCAAGTGCTTTGCGGCCCGATAGGAATGCAAAGAACTTGCTCCAATGCGAAGCGTGGTTCAAAGACGGTTCTAATTTGGAAAAGTGCCGATAGGGCCGCAAGGTCCTTGTTTCATGTAGGAAGCTGACATGCTGGTGTGTTTACAATGTGGAGAAGTCAATATCAAGTCAGTATCTGTCAAAATACTTTGGGAGCAACACTGACTTATCTTGATAAAGATTAAATTCCGTACTGAGTGTCGGTGCTCGCAAAAAGGAATTAACCCAATGGTCAGTATGCGCTGTCGAGGTTTGTTATAGTATTTTGATTTTTGACGTTGTGAAAACCCGCCAACACTTATGAAACACTCTTGACCCAACTGTGTATAGTTAATTACAATGATGTAGTCTATATTTTAAAATTTGTTATCTCCAGATGATTTTACTCAGATTTATGACAGACATTACCAACAAGGGAGGTTAGACGCGTACAGCCTTCCTTAATCCTTCAGTGGGAGAAGTCTTTCCTAACTTGAATTCAATCATCTGAAATTACGAAGAATAAGCAAAAAAGTGCATCATGTGATTCAAGGTGTTCCAAACAGGCAAGACATCATTGTATCCTAAGTTCAGTAACCCTTGGGAACATGTATTTGCAGCCACACCCTCCTGCCCGGGGAATAGAGGAGGGGACAACACTTTTTCACCCTTTCTCTTGTATTTCATTTAACGATTACCAGATTAATAACACCAAATAAAATCATCATACAGAAAATACTTACGCGCAGAAGACAATTTGAACAGCAGAGAGAGAGAGAGAGAGAGAGAGAGAGAGAGAGAGAGAGAGAGAGAGAGAGAGAGAGAGAGAGATCTTAAGCCTTCTTTACTAATCAAACTTTCATCAGACTATTTCTAACACCTTCTTAGAGATTTTTCAATGTCAGGGAAAAGCATAGGGCCTTCAGTAACCCCTTCATTACTCTGACGCTTCCCTATGCAGACTAAAATCATTTGGAGACACCAAGAACAAATGAAAAGGACGGGAATTCATTCTGTAGACCTCGCCAATTCTCTCTCCACCTTGCATTAAGTAACCTCTGTTTCTCCGTAAAGTCAGTTATGTTTATCTTTTCTTTCCAATACATTATCCCTTACTTATCCATTCACATGTCTGTCTGTCTGTGTCTGTCTGTGTCTCTGTCTGTCTGTCTGTCTGTCTGTCTGTCTCTCTCTCTCTGCGTTTCCTTCCACGTAATGCTTCCCTAACTTTGAGCATCTGGACTTCCTGTTTCCCTCTTGCTACAAGTCTGCTTCCCATTAATAACATTCCTCCTACCTACTAATATCATACTATTATTATTCATCTCCTCTGGTTCCCTTATTCTCCAGTTTCATTTTGACTGTACAGGTATATTTATTTATTCTAATGATGTGGCTTAGCTCTGTTCATCTTCATACTCCACTCTTTGCACTCCTTAAATCCCTGTTGTTTTTTTGGTCCTCATCAGGTTGGCAAATGAGTCTTCAATGCAGTATTCCACGTGATACATCGCGGAAAAGTCGAGTAACTGGTACACACATTAACCAAGACCAAACTTTTCATACGTTTCGCAGGGGAAAAGTGGGGAGATAGTTTTGTCTTTTTTCCACTAACTGTACATTACTCTAGAATTTTCATTTTTACATCATAATTCTTTTTCATCCTTCGCACTATTTTATTAGTCTTTATTCCTACCAGTCTTCTCTCAAAATTTCACTCATCGATTCTCTTTTACTTCGTTTTTTCACTTTCATCTCCTAATCGCCAGTTCTTCCATATTCTCTCCCTCCAAGCCCTTCTCTCGCATTTACAATATGTGTATCTTTCCATTCTCCTACTACTTTCTTTCTCTCTCTCTCTCTCTCTCTCTCTCTCTCTCCCATAACATCTTTTCATCCCTTTCTTTCTTCCGAACATACTTCCTCTCCATCGTTTCCTCCTTTCTTTTCTTCCCGTTTCTCTCGTTCTCCCCATCGTGCCCACCATTCTTCTCCTCTCCTTTCACCCCTTCTCTCCCTCCTCGCCATAGTTTTCTCTTTTCTTCTCCTCTCCTTTCTCCTCTTCTCTCCCTCCTCTCGTTTCTTCTCCCTTTTCTCTCCTCCTCTCCCTCCCCGGCCCTCCTGCAGCCATCAATAAACCAGACGCCCGGCCTACTCATCTACATACGCTACTCCCTGACGTCGCCCCGGGCCGCTAGGGAGCTTGACAGGGTGGGAGGTTGGGGAGGAAGAGGGGGGAAACGGGGAGTTGTGGTGAGGAAGGAGGGATGAAGGAAAGAGGAGGGAAGATATGGGATGAGTGAAGGAAGAAAGATGAATTGAGGGAAATGAGAGGAGGTAAAACGTAAGCATTAGGGACAGGGACGCTATGACGGAGGAAGATGGATGCATAGAGGAAGAGTGAGAGAAGGTGGTGACGGAAAGGGGAGGTGGGGTGAGGAAGGGATAGGAGAGAAGAGGGATGAGGACGGGGGGAGGGGAAAGGAGCAGAAACAAGAAGGGTGAGGAGAGAGGAGGGTGGAGGGAGAGGGAAGCAGTAGGGTGACCAATGGAAGAGAGACAGATAGGATGATGGAGAGGGGGTAAGGTGAGGGGAGAGGAAATGAGGTCAGGAGGTAGAGCCAGGGCGAGAGAATAAGGAGGCAGGGTGAGAGGAATGAAAGAAAGGGTGAGGGAGATAGGATGTGACGAGAGAAGGCGAAGGGAGATGGGATAGTGTGAATGAATCGGGAAATGGGATGAAATGAAGAAAAAATAAGACTACGCGAGGAGATGGGGTTAGAAAATAGAGACAGTGATTAACAAGAATAAGGGGAGAGGATGAGAGGCGGACGAGGCAACGGTAAGACAGAGGGAGACGATGGGGTGAGGAGGATGGGGGTGAGAAAATAAGGATGTTGGGGTGAAGACGGAGAGAGGGAGGAAGAAAGAAAGCAGAGGGGTAATGGAAAGTGAAAAAAAGGGTAAGATAAGGGGGAAATGAGAGAGAGAGAGAGAGAGAGAGAGAGAGAGAGAGAGAGAGAGAGAGAGAGAGAGAGAGAGAGAGAGAATGACAAGAGGATAAGGGAGAGGACAGTAAAGCTCAGGGGAGGGCTGGAGGGGATGATGGAGTGGGTGGTGGAGGAAAAAGTATATGACGAACTGAGAAAAAGATCCTAAAGATTATGAGAACTGAAAAATAAAAGACGCAAAAGATTACAGAAGCGAGATAAGGGATGATGAAAACAGGGAAATATACGCTGAATGACGATAAAAATGAAAACAAAATGATCTATCTATCTATCTATCTATCTATTGCCAGACGCCTCAATCCCGTTCGGGGTGGCCACAAACAAATCGCCTCCACGTCGCCCTGTCCCCCGCCATTTCACTGCCCCGCTCCCAACTCACACCCCCCCCTCTCTCATATACCTCTCCACCCCATCCCTCCATCTCATCCTCGGCCTCCCCCTCCCTCTTCCCCACTCCACCTCACTCACATACACTCTCCTCGTCAGTCTTTCACCCTCCATCGTCTCCACATGGCCAAACCACCTCAGTTATTCCTCCTAACGCTTCCTATAACATCCACATCCACACCACAACGCTCCTTTATATCCTCATTCGTCAGCCTGTCTCTCCATGTGACTCCACAGGATCCTCTTAAATAACTCATTTCCACTGCTCTCACTCTTGACTTGTGTCCTTCCAACAACGTCCAAGCTTCACTTCCATACGTTAGAGTTGGAATCACAATACTGTCATGTAGTAACTTTTTCACTTCCATGCTCACTTCCCTGTTTCTTATCACTGCTTTCAAAGAACCAGCAACCTTTCTTCCCTGCTGTACTCTTTCAAGCACTTCACCCTCCAAACCTCCATCCTTACTCATCACACTACCCAAGTACTTGAACGTACTCACATTTTCCAATTCCTCACCATCCAACCTCGCTGTACATTCACTGACTTCACCTCTCTCAAAGACCATCACTTTACTCTTCCCTACATTCACCTTTAGATTCCGTTTCTTACACACTCTCCCAAACTCATCCACCAAGCCTTGCAGCTCTCCTTATACAAGATGAAAATAAAGTAAGAGACAAAACATACGAGTGTGGGTGACTAAGAGCAACAGAAGGGGAAATTGTGAACCAGATGTTATAATATTAATGTAAAGATGAGGAAACAGCGAAAAAAGCACACACACACACACACACACACACACACACACACACACACACACACACACACACACACACACACACACACACAGCAAAGACGACAAACCTAGGGGTATTATAGTGGACGTACTAAGGTATTATAAAAAACCTTACAAAGCAATACAAAAGAAAGCAAACACCAACAGACCTTATGGTCCTTTCAAGGCTGCTTGTTACAGAGTTGACTAAAATTACGAGATCTATGCCTACATGCTGAAGGATAAGGATAGTAAAGCAAGAAGGTTTCCCCCGACTCCAAACCCTCCAGTTAAAACTGGCAGAAAAAAGATAGATGGACCACCATGCAGCATGGACAAATTAACATGGAAACTTCATGGGAAAGACTGAAATGGAACTGTTACATTCTATAATACTATATCTATAAGCTACCAGTTTGAACAACCTGAAAGAGAGTAACAAAGTAAAATGAATAATCAAATCATAGATGGAGTGTACATGAAAAAGTCAGGAACTAGCTAAAAATAGCGAAAAGGGGAAGAGTTGACGAAAAGAGGAAATAACAAAGAAGGACAGAGACAAGGTTGTGGTAGAAGTAAACAAAAACTGAAAAAATAAAAAAAAACTAAGATTGAGAGGCTGAGTTTGAGTACATGGGAAAACGAGAAAACTATTAAAAAGAAAAAGAGAAAAAAGGAGGAATCAACGAAAAGCCCTCGGAGTGAGTGGTGGAGAAGGGGAGTTGGCTACAAGAGATACACAGAATGATGGAGATAACGAGAAGTCAAGTAATCAAGGACGAGTCCAGACAACACAAAGGAAAGGAAAGACCTAGTGATGGTGTAGGAGGCGAGATTGAGAGGAAAGATAACAGTGAATCTGATGACTGACAGAGAACAAAGAGAAAAGGGAAAGGGGAAGAGACGATAAAATGGAACAAGGAGAAAAATATAAAAACAAAGAGAGGGAAGGGAAAAGAAAAAGACTGAAGACAGTGGAAATCAGACAAGCCATTACAGACAAGAGGGGGAAAGATTACTGCAAACTTGAAGAAAAGGAATCAAAGGGAAAAGAAAATAAAAAATGACACTGGTAAAACAAACATGCAATAAATAAAACGGAAAGGAAACAAAAATGAAGTGAAACGGGATGTGGAATAAAATTAACGTCAGAAATAAGAGATGAAGGAAGAATGGTGAAGTTAGACAAGTGATACAACTGATAAAAAGAAGACAGAAATGGAGAAAGTGGAAATCCAAGAAAGAAAAAAACAGGAGAAAGAGGTGAGGATCAAAGAAAGAGAGAGAGGTGAGGAAGGCAGAGATTAAGGAAGAGAGCTGCGATGCGGAAGAGAGAGGTGAGAAGGAGAGAGAGGAAAGGAGAGGAGAGTTGACAAGTGATGGGCAGCGAGAGGAAGGTGTAAGGTGAGGGAGGGAGGGTGAGAGGGTAGGTGTAAAGCAAGGTGAGGGGAGGTGAGAGCGAGGAATGCAATAAAAGCGAAGAGGAAGAGAGCAAAGGTGGGTGTGAGGGGAAAGAAAGGGAGACGAAGTTTGAATGAGGTGGGAGAGAACAGAAGAATCGAGGACAAAGAGAGTAGGAGAGAGAGAGAGGGGAGATGGAGGGTAGGACAGAAGATGGAGGGGCGGGGACGGGTGGTAGCAGAAGAGGAAGGAGGTGGGAGAGGGTGGGAAAGGGGTCAGAGAACAGAGGAGTGAGGAGAGGGGACACGAAAATTGGAAAAGAAGCTTGAGGAGAGGAGGAAGAAGGTGCGATAGAGGGGAGGGAGGAAAGGGACGGTGGTAGGAAATGCGGAAGAGAGAGGGGGGATGAGAGAGGAAGAGAAAGGTGAGAGAGGAGAGGGAATGTGGGAGTGAGGGGTGTGGTGGTGGGGGGGGGAGAAAAGAGGGAAAGTGAAAGACTGGGACGAGGGATGAGGAGAAAGGAGGAAGAAAAACAGGGGGAGACAGTGAGAGACTAGAAGACTGAAGGTGGGAGAGGGGCGAAAGGGGAAGAAGAGGGAAGAGGGGTGGGAGTACGAAGGGCGATGAAGGGGAGGTAAGATCTGGCGAGGTGGGACGCGAGGGGAGCAGCGTGTGAGGGGAGAGGAAGAGAATGAAGGTGGCTTGAGAGGTGGCAGGGTAAATATAGGATGAGGGGGAGACAGATATGTAAATAAAGCTCACTGAATAAGCTATTTTAGGAGAGAGAGAGAGAGAGAGAGAGAGAGAGAGAGAGAGAGAGAGAGAGAGAGAGAGAGAGAGAGAGAGAGAGAAAATCACCCCAAAGCTGAATATAATCGTCTGGCAGTAGCTACAATACAAAACACAAGAGCCTAACGCAGGGAAAGGGTTACTATCGATTATTCCTTATCTTCTGCATTATCAGGGTCTAGCAGTCATCTGGCGGCAACAAGAATACTGTAAGATACAAAAGTCGTCCTCATACACAAGTGGTTAGTAGAGAATATCTATAATCTCCCATTCTCTCACAACAACCGTATAAAAAAAAAAAAAAAAAAAAACGCCAGTATGCTGCCTACAATACATACAGGGAAAAAAGAACGTGATACATTCATAAACGAAATCACAAACAAATCCAACATACAATCACACACACACAAAGCCCTAATCCAAGCCATCAACTAAACAAATTAACCCAAACCAAAGCAAGAAAAGTCAAGCACTCGACAAACAAACAGCGTAAGATAATGAAACCCCTAAAGAAACCAAATAAGAAAATTAACCCAAACCACAGATATATAAACCTAAACAAACGCAGGTCAGCCTGAGTTCCTAGTACTGTACAAAAAAGGACAGATAACACAAGCTACTAAAAATAACGCAAAGTGTTACCGGCAAAAAAACAAAACAAAACAAAACAAAGAGCGTCAACTAAATCTCCAACCCAAGCCCTCGACCAAACAAATAAATCCAAACAAAAGCAAGCCAGGTTAAGCCCCCTCCCCACCCCCACCCTGGGCTAAGAAGTGGAAATACAGGGTAAGAAAAATGCGGGAGGCGACCGACTTGTCCACTCAGTTTCTTTGCCTCAGCCAGGCCGGATAAGAACAACACCAATTCTGATGTTTTCCTAAATCAGCGGTATTACTAGCCAGAGCAGAAGAGACAAGAGACGAGAGGAAGGACAGGCGAACAAAGGACTGGATATGGCAAAAGGAGAGAAGAGGAAGGAGAAGAGAAGGGAGGAGAGGAAGGGAGAGAAGAAAACACAGGAGAGGAGAAGAGAGATG
>NC_136979.1:27047465-27217465 GCF_032717465.1 Coenobita brevimanus
CTACACATGGGTCTGTTTGGGGTGTGTCGATACCTACATGACTGCAGGTCGCAGGTGGTACCGGTGGACGTAGCCAACTTCACTTCTATGGCCTATTTTTCATTTTATTCTTGCCTTTCCCGAACAATTTTTTTTATGAGTCGAGAAACCATTTGTAGTGATAGGGTTAGAAAGTGTCCATCAATTCGCGTGCGCTGTACAATGAAGGGAGGCTGAGCTAGGCTGACAAGAAGATAAAGCAGCTACATGCAGAACGTCAATGCTGCCGGTACATACTGCTGGCAATAATCACCGCAACTACTGGGTACGACTGCTCTCATTATCTACTGTTTTCAGCTCAACTTTTGCTCAAGAAAGTGTCCAAAGTCATTATAAGATATAATCTAAACATTTCAAATACGTCAAATATGTTTACAAATTTTTACAACTAAAAACACGTAAATCTTCAGGGATGTACGCGTATGTTAAAGGTAAACGCAAACTTAGTGCAGTTATTAGTCGCATGCTCCACTAAAAGTATAGTCAAAGAAAAATAGTTGTGCCAAGCTGAATGACACACAAAATGTACTTCAGGCCAACTTCTTTTACTTAAATTGTTTAATCCTGAAGTATCCTAACTTGGATCTTACTTTCCTTTTCTTTCTTATCTCTTCCCAACACGAATGATGTCTGGCAGTGATAAATCTTGATGGCCACCAATCTATCCCTTAATAATATTCCTCCTACGCCGATATCTTTCCTTAACCTTTTTTAGATATGAAAAAGGGACCAACGGCTCAACCCCTTTAGTCCAACGACTTATATTTTAACATATTCTTCCTACATCCAGACAAGTTGTTCCCATTAGTGCAAACTTTTCGAACGGGCTGGGTTAGATATAGTCCTCAGCAGTCCGCACAGTACAGTATAAGGAATCTTTCGTAAAATGATTAAAACCGTCTGTCCGTCGCAAAAATAAAGTGGAGAAAACGAGGGAAAAAACGACGTCCTTCTGTAATACATGTGAGGGATCGACCAAGCCGGGCCATCATGACGTTATAGTATGACAGATGATCTTAATCTACGACGTCCAAGCTTTCCTGACTCATCGGATCAACGTTAAGATATTACAAACCGTCTGTCTTATGGTGACATATATATTAGAGAAGCCCAATATGTGGGTCGTTTTTTGTGCTTTAATCGATCAGTCCGAGACCCTGGTTAAATTTTTCAATAATCATATCAGCGAATCTTAGTCATAACTCTAACATTTCTTTCACAAAACTATAAAACAAGATTCCGTACCTATCAGTACGCTATACTCCAGCTTCTGCCCTGTACACCTCCACAGAACCCTCTCTTCTGGAAACAAGTAAACAGATGAAAGTCTTAACACTCTCACAAAGCAACATTACAAACACTGTCATGTACCATGATCCGAGAGGTAAATCAATAAAATATTTCAGTAACTAAAACACACACACACACACACACACACACACACACACACACACACACACACACAGTGATCAATCACAATATGCCCCTTAACACCAGTCGAGAACTGTTAGGTCAGGCGTGCTGTAAAACTCGGACACTGGGAGTTCTGCCGCCCTATTGCCGGGGGCGAAATTTTGTGGAGTTTTGTCACCGTAAAAATGATGGACAGAAATGACAGAGAAAGAAGTGGCAGAGAAAGAAATGACCTGTTCTCGTGGGCTTACCAGGTTTTCTAGGACTTCTTCCTATTATTAATTTCCATATGGCAGGTTTACAGTGCTCTGTATTTTATGCAATATGAGCTGATATAAGGTATAAATAACATAGAAGAGTAATATGGTGTAATGTCGTCACGGAAGGGGTCCTAGAGAGCCTACTGAGGTGGCAAGAATCTGACTTTGTACATCTGAAGTGTGTGAAGACATATACGATACGATTCGCGAGGGCTGGGGTAGTCAATGCAAGAAGAAATATGAGGATCACGGAGCCAATTGCAAAAGCGACATTACTGATAAAATCTACCAGAACCAAGTCAACAAGGTTTTGTTAATTACTGTTACAAGAAAGAAAGAGTAAACCAAATTTTCCCAGTTCTCTCTCTCTCTCTCTCTCTCTCTCATTTCCTTACCAACCTAACCCATCACAAATGAATTATCTCCAGGAGTTTCTGAAAGTAACTTAGTGTCATCGATAACGCCCTTAAAATATTAGACTGGCATTTTAGTGATAAAGGTTTCAACTTCTGGCAAGTCTGCACGAGGGCATTCCATATTCTCCACTGTAGGCTGGCAAGGCACAGAAAGGGTTCTTGTTGGAATCTGTGAAGCATCCGGGAAGCGAGGTGAGAGGTGAGGAGAGGAGAGAAGAGGATATATATATATATATATATATATATATATATATATATATATATATATATATATATATATATATATATATATATATATATACTGTATATATGTATATATACTGTATATATATATATATATATATATATATATATATATATATATATATATATATATATATATATATATATATATATACTGTATATATATATATATATATATATATATATATATATATATATATATATATATATAGAGAGAGAGAGAGAGAGAGAGAGAGAGAGAGAGAGAGAGAGAGAGAGAGAAACTCTCGGAGAGAGAGAGAGAGAGAGAGAGAGAGAGAGAGAGAGAGAAACTCTCGTCCAAACTTAGGAGGGTGGCAAAAGAAAAGCTCAAAGTTTGCCTCAGCTAACAGCAGGTGTGAGCTCGTGTCGGGTCTTTTGTGAGGAGGGAATGGGACGGCGCGGAAGACTCGTAAAAGAAATTAGCGGACGGGCGGAGAATGGCAAAGCTTTGTTAACCTCCTTGAACCCGGAGTCGGTAGCCGGAGTGAGATGAAGCTCCATTAGCAATACTCATTTAACCTGACAGTGGAGGACTTCATTAGGGCGAGGCAAAATATCGAGTGGGAAAGTTGCAGCTTCAGTGACACGGGTCAGAAATTTCGCTTGCATGAGTGGCGCTATACGGGGTCGAGATGACTGGGGGAGCTGACGGGGATAGAGAAATGGAAGGGTGTTCGTTTTTTGTACAGGAGGCAGGGGATAGAGAAATGGCACGGTGTTCTTTTTTGTAGAGGGTACACGACAAAGAGAACCAACATTTTTTTTTTTTTTTACACAAGTAGGGTTAGAGAAATGGCGGGGCATTCGTTTCCTGCACACGAGGCTGGGGTTTCAGAAATGGAAGGGTGTTCGTTTATTTTTTAAAAGAAGACAGGGGGATAGGGAAATGGAAGGGTGTTGCTTTTTTGTATTCGCAGAGAAGGCAGGGGATAGAGAAAAGGCAGGGTGTTCCATTTTGTACAGGAGGCAAAAGATACATGAATAGGAGGGTGTTCGTTTCTGTACTGGGGGAAGGGGATAGAGGAATGGGACAGTGCTCTTTTTTGCTGAGAGAGCAGGGGATGTAGGAATGGCAGGGTGATCTTTTTGTAAACGGGGCAGGGATAGAAAAATGACAGCGTGTACTTTTTTGTAGAGGTAGCATGAGAGAGAGAAGTGGCAGGGTGTTCTTATTTCGTTCAGGAGACAGACAAGAGAGGAATGGCTGGGTGTTCTTTCTGGGTGAGGAGGCTGGGGAAGGAGAGATGGCAGAGTGTTCTTTCTGGGTGAGGAGGCAGGGAATAGAGGGATGGCAGAGTGTCTTTTGTTGAAGTAAGCAGGGGACTGGTAGGGTGGACAGTAGATGACTCTACCACACTGCCTCAGTCGGCCATATTGAGAAGCCACAGGACTGATGCAGGTCTTCTCTCTCTCTCTCTCTCTCTCTCTCTCTCTCTCTCTCAACTGGGTCCGCGAGACTTTCCCAGTTCACACCCTCCAATAAAACAGCAAAATCTTCCAAACAAGTGTAAACGAATTCCCGGAAGCAGTCCGTGTACTGTACAGCAAAGAGAGAGAGAGAGAGAGAGAGAGAGAGAGAGAGAGAGAGAGATACAAAACAAGTGAGAGAACATAAGTGAAGGGGACTCTCAGAGCACTTGTAACAGGCGCACGGCGGACGGGGACATGAGAGGGAAGGGGAGCTGGTAAAAGTACGGTAGTTAAAGATGATGGAGTACAAATAATGCAAGCAAGGGGTGAGGGTCGGGAGGAGGAGGAGGAGGAGGAGGAGGAGGAGGAGATGGAGGAGGAGGAAGAGGAGGAGGAGGAGGAAAAGGAGGAGGAGGAGGCGAAGGCGGAGGCGGCGGCGGCGGCGGCAAGCAGAGAGGGAAGCAGAGAAGGGTGGCATGTAGGTCAGTATGGCAGGAAAATCAAACACTTCTATAAATCCCTTCGGTAAAAGAGAACGTAATTTCAATTAAATCTCTTGGTGATGGCAAAAGGTAAGACTGTAAACGTCTAGTAAAGGCAAGAATATATTTCAAAATAATTAAGTGGCATCCGGGAAGCAAAGGTAACAATCAGTAAGATTGGAGAAGGCAAATAACAGTTACATTTATCCCAACACTCGGAGGTGTCCTACCAATATCAAAATAAAATCAAGGGAAGCCAAGAACAAAATGAAGGGAGAGCTAGTAGCCCAAGGGAGCAGGACTGTCGGTACGGTATGAACTGATAAGACAACACCATCATGGGAGGTTCTTCCAAAGTTGAATCCGGTGACGTATTTTTATCATTACTTCAAACACACGATTTTATTCAGCTCAGGGGAAACGTCTTGCAGTGAAGGGATTAATGAAGGCTCTATCTAACCCCCTCTCGTTTGAATATAGTACTGGACGGTGAACAGAATCGTATACAGAGATAAGATGAAAATATAAAACGCGTCATCAAAGTGACAGGGTTAAAGAGTCTGGCTGAGGCAAGGATAAAATAAAAGTTGCGTTACTGTACTTTAAATGATTTATGAAAAAACTGTATAACCCCTTCACTAAGATGAATCTCTCCTGGACTTAAAGAAATCGTCTGACGGAAACATGAAAATAAAAAATCATGATACTGGTAAACATAAAAACAAAAGCTTTACATGATAGAATTATGACATTATTTCCCCCCAGACTGCAATGACAAACAAAATCATCTGGAAACACACACACACACACACACACACACGCACACTTGTTCTTTTCTGCGTCACATAAAACTAGGTCAGAAGCCAGCTCCTCGTGTGTGTGCGTGTGTGTGTGTGTGTGTGTGTGTGTGTGTGTGTGTGTGTGTGTGTGTGTGTGTGTGTGTGTGTGTGTGTGTGTGTGTGTGTGTGTGTGTGTGTGTGTGTGTGACAGCACACGGGTATAAACACATCCGCCACACTCCCGCCGCGACTTTAATCCCTCGACGCCCTTAAAATGTTGGACTGCCTCCTCCCCTCTCCTCCCGTCGGTCTGTCGTCCTCCCTCCCTCATCTCTCCACAACCCTGCATCACAACCACTAAACCCTGGCACCATTTCCTCCACAATCCTACACCGTTACCAACACAATCTGACAGTATTATCATCACAGCCACTACCAACGCAACCTGACCCCAGCATCACCACAATCAGACATATCAGCAAAATCAAACGTCATTATCACTACGGTCTGAAACAATTATTATCAAAATCATTAATCCTGTATGTGGCCCCTTCAGCTCGAACAGACTTCCCAAAACTTCAAAAAATCATTAAGAAATAGCAAGAATAAAATGAAAAATTCGTCATCGGACTGGAAGGGTTTAAATAAAATGGAAAATACACCATCATACTGAAGGGGTTAGGACCACGGTCAAAAATACGATCCTACACAACAACAGGGTCATCTCTCGTAAAACACGCCACCCAGTTTTCCAGACCCATAAGAAACACCGGCAGCTTCTCATTCTTCGCGCAGACAGACAGCGGGGAAGGCGAGCGAAGGAGGAGGCAGCCGTGAGGGAAGGCAAGAAGCAGTGGGCGAGAGAGAGAGAGAGATAAGAGGAGGGAAAAAGCCAAGAGAGTAAGCCTGGAGGGGAAGAGAGATGGGGGAGCGAGAGATAAGAGGAGAGAAAACGCCAATGAAGTAAGTGGAAGAGAGAGTGGTACAAAAAAAAATAGTAAAGGGAGGGGTGATAGATAAAGCAAGGGGAGTGAGAGATACGGGGAGAGAAAAGCCGGGAGGGGAGGCAAGATGCAGGAAGAGATAAGCGGAGAGAAAACGTCAAGTCGGTAAGAGGTTGGTGACAGAGAGAGAGAGCGATACAGTGAGCGAGAGAGGAAAGAAAAGGTCAAAGGAGTGAGCAGAGGGGAGTGAGAGAAATAAGAGGAGGAAAAAATAAGTCAATTGGGCAAGACGGAAAACACAGCAAGCATGATAAGCAACAGGGAGAAAGAGAGAGAGAGAGAGGAAGAAAAAAGAGCAAGTAGGGGGAGTGAGTGGGAGAGTAAAGGAGAGAAAAAGTCAAGAGAGCAGGAGGGGAGAAAGCAGGGGAAACGAAAGATAAGAGGGGAGAAAACGCTAAGGGGGCAAGAGGAGGGGTATGGCGAGGTAAGAGAGAAAGGCAAACAGAGAAGCTTAGTGAGGGAAAGAATGGGGATAAAACTGAGAGGCACTGTAGAGTACTTGTGAACCTTGGAGCAACAGTGGGGAGAGATAAAGGGTCAAAAATTACACAGCGAATATGAAGTCAAATGTGTATCTAACTATTAGCCAGTTGGTCTATCATCTTATAAGTACCTGCTCTAGTCTCTCTAATTTAAAACAGTGTCTGGCTGAATGGAGGACATATGAGAATAAATGGGTCACTCTATCATCTGCTCTAGACTCCCAGATCAAATGAATGACTAACCAAACGGAGCAAATATTAAGTCAAATGTATATCTTTCCACTAGCCAATCAACTTATCACCTTATCAGTTAGTATCTTCTCTAGTCTCCCAATTTAAAAGGATGACTGACTAAATGAAGGGATCTCCAGCTCTCACCGGACCAGCTTGAACTCACTGATCAAAATCTCCCTTGAAAATCCATGGCATGATGACATCGACATTTAACGAACAGAAAGTGCATCACAAATTGTATTAATTCTTTTCATGGACACACTGGTTTTAGCTATACTTATTGCCTGTGAGGTCAATGCACAACTGGAAAACAAATATTAAAAACTGGCTTTTTGAATCCATCCATCTATCTATCTATCTATTTATCTATCTATCTAGTTGGGAAGACAGATCATGTGAAAGTATACGCATCCATCCATCCACTCGTCCATCATGTAACTGCCCCATCAGGAGCGTAGAGGAGCAGAACTTAGCTACTCAGTCCAGACCTATCAGGAGAATGACCACTCGCTCTCTCCTAGGCGATCACCCCCCTGGATTAAAACCTGGGCTACATGCAGTTGGCGGGGTTTAACCCAACAGTTACTTCAGACGTCCATTTCTCGGCCACATCGTAACCGTCCCAAGTTGTAAATGGTTTCCAGGGTGACAGGCACGGCCGCACGCACGATTTTTGAAAGGGGTGGGGGGTTGAAGAAATAAAAACACTACTTTTTCATAACATAGTTTATTCACTTTATTTCATTCATTCATCATTTAATCCTGCGTTGCCCCATGAAGAGCGAGGAGCCCGAGGCTAGGCAAGTTGGTACTGACATTTGAGATGAGAGTGACCAGCTTCACTCATCCCTGAGTGGCATTACATGAGCATTAAATCCCTTTGATGTAAACCTGAACCGGCTCAATCCGATTGCAGCGCCTTAATTACCCACTAAGTAACGCAGTACGGTAAACTTACGTAGTCACTGACTAAAGTACTGAAAGGGTACAAACTCAGGGTAATTTACATACTGAACTCTACAGGACCTTGGAAGTGAAACATAATTCGGTCGTTAACTTGATATCTTTCACTAAAAAAAAAAAAAAAAAAAAAAGGAAAAACAAGGGAACACACTTCTCCACTCGCTGATTTCTGACCGTAAACTAACCTGCTCTGCACAGAGGTACCGTTTATATACCCTTATGAAACATTCTAGAAATTTCCACTACGTTCTACAAACTTCAAGTTTTTTCAATAGTCATCCATGACCTTCCATTTATTCTCTCCGGTAACAAAACATTCTACGACCTTCGTAAATCTTCTTAGTTCGTTCTTTCTTATACTTTTTGAACTTTTAAAATCTTTTTCTATTATTTTTCTATCTCGTAACATTCTTTAAAAAGTTGAATTAATGAGTTGCGTTTTTAGTATTATTTTCATTCGAATTCTCAATACTTTTCAAATGGGAGAGTTAAATCCCCCCCCCCCGTGTGCACGGCCCTGGCGACAGGAAACCATTACTTTGTCACTCAGTGTAGAGACATCGGAAGGTAGAACTACATCGAGTGAATGGATGGGACTTATGAGTCACGACAGCCTTTAAGTAGGCAATGTACAACCTGAAGAATAGCTGCAGTGTGTACAGTAGGCGACATTCACAGGCCTATATGACAAGTACTTGTGGCTCACTTCAGGCCGCTTGTGTACATACAGTAATACAGTGGGGTAAAGCATATGATGGCGATTTTGTGTGCAAGGAAATGGGAAGCAGGAATGGGGTATGTAGGGATAACAGTGGCGAGGGTATGGGAGAGGGGTGGCATCAGGGTGTAGGCCTGTAGGGAAACAGAGGGTTAGAGGTGGAGGTGGAATAGCGGACAGAGGAAATGGAAATGTGTGTGTGTGTGTGTGTGTGTGTGTGTGTGTGTGTGTGTGTGTGTGTGTGTGTGTGTGTGTGTGTGTGTGTGTGTGTGTGTGTGAGAGAGAGAGAGAGAGAGAGAGAGAGAGAGTAAAAGACTTATTGATCCATTACAGGCTGTTTGATTTAGAACAATTAACAAAAAGATGAAAAAGCAGAAGACTCCTCCGGCCACCATAAACTTCAGCGAATATAGAGAAATATATATATGTAGGAACGACCGCCAGTCAGAAACGAAAAACTGCCACAGACACTTTTTCTGTATATCTGTCTCTCTATCTGTCCATCTGCAGCCAGACGCCTTAATCCCGCAAGGGGTGGTCACAAACATACTTTTTACGGATGGAGAAAAAGAAACTGTTTTATGCAATACCTTAATCCGTAAAGCAAGTATTAACCGCGTCATGATGTTGCCCTGTGGTTGCATCCCCGTGATTTGCATAGGAGGAAAACACTAAAGTCAAAATATTCCGTTCTGGGTTCTCTTTTATTATCCAGGAAGCGAAACAGGAGGGGAGGACGACGAGGAGTGGGGTATGGGGGAAGGCGGGGCTTGTGAAAGGGGGAAGGAGAGGTAGGAGTTGTGAAAGGGATGGAAGAGGGAAGAGGAAAGGGGTGAGACGGGACGGGATGGGACGAAAGGGAAAGAGGGGAGATGGAAGAGAAAGGGAGAAAGGAAAGGTGAAGAGGGAAAGAAAGGGGGGAGGAGACCTATGGGCAACTACAGCAAGGAAATGGAGGTGGGGTGGGAGATGGAAGAGGAAGGGGAAATTGGGCAGAGTGGTAGGGGGAAGTGGAAAGAGGTTGGGGTGGTAAAGAGAGGTGGGGAATAGACGGGGGAGGGAAGGGTGGGTGGCGTGTGGAAGGGGAAAAGGAGGTGGCGTGGGGTGGGGGAAGGGAGAAAGGGAGGTGGGGTGGGAGAGTGGACTAAGAAAAGGGAGGTGGAGTGGGGGGGGATGGAGGAGGAAAGGGAAGTGGGGAGGGGGGAATGGGATGGGATGGTTGTAAGGGCAGGAGGGGGGTGGTAGTGAGGGCAGGGGAGGTGGAAGGGCCAAATGCTTGAAAGGGGAGAACAAAGAGAGAATGTGAAACAAAATATTTTGCTGTGGAATTTGAAAAGGTCAGAGGCTGGTGGGGCGAGGAACTGTGGGACGAGGAACGGTGGGACGAGGAACGGTGGGACGAGGAACGGTGGGATAAGGAATGGTGGGATGGGGAATGATGCGATGAACAATGGTAAGATGAGGAATGGTCGGATATGGAATGGTGGGATGAAGAATGGTGGGATAAGGAATGGTGGGATGAGGAATGGAGGGACGAGGAATGGTGGGATGAGGAACGGTGGGATGAAGAATGGTGGGATAAGCAATGGTGGGATAAGCAATGGTGGGATGTCGAATGGTGGAAGGAGGAATGGTAGGCTGAAGAATGTTTGGAGTGGGAACTGTTAGGCGAGGAATATCTGGATAAGGAACAGTTGGAAGAGGAATGGTATGATGAACAGTGGGATGAGGAACGATTAGACGAAGAAAGGTGTTACGAACGGTGGGATGAGGAACTGTGGAAGGAAGGGTAATGGGATGAGGGACAGTGAGATAAGAAACGGAGGGAACAGGAACAGACTAACCAAGAACGGCACGACAAGAGACAGTAGAAGCCTTGGTACGGAACAGTGATAAATGGGACAGTGGAGCGAGGAATTAAACGTTAAGACCAGCGGAATGCGGAACAGCGCAGCAGCGAGAAAAATAAGAACGGTGAGATGGGGGAGGAACGTAAGGGAGGGGAACGGCGCTGCGAAGAACGTTGAGTTGTTGATGCAGTATATGAACGGAGGATCATTACGTGAAAAGGATAAGAAATAAATTAGCAAAGAAGAGGAGCAATGATGCTAATAATAATAATAATAATAATAATAGTAATAATAATAATAATAATAATTTTAATAATGATGGGTAATATTGGTAATAAAATAAAAATAAAAAGCAGTGAAAAAAAAAAAAAAAAACAGCAAGGCATGAAACGGCCAGGGACGCACAACCAAGCAAAAAAGAGCGAAGCAAAGCCTGAACAAGGAAGCGTGGATCCATGGAAACGGAACGGCAAGGAGGAAGGAAAAAAAGGGACAACTGCCATAAGGGAACGCTTGAATGAGGAGGAACGGAGGAACGATAGGCACGGAACAACAAGGAGGCGAAAGAACAAAGCAAGAATGAAGGGACCATCGCCACGTAAACAAACCAGAGCGAGGACCCATGGAACGTCGGAACGGAATGCTGAGGACACGAAACGAAACAAACAAGGGCGTACCAACACCATGGGAGGAAAAAGAAGAACGGAGAGGCACGGAACGGTAGGGTGACAGAACAACGATGCAATAAAGAAAGGAACGGACCAACGAGCGTCACATGCAGTAAAAAAATAAATAAATAAATAAATAAGAGTAAAGAGTAAACAAAGTGCGACAGACACGGAACAACGAAGAAATGAGAACGAACCAACACACACCAAGAAAAAGAGACTGAATGAAGAACGGCAGGGAGACGGAATAAGGAGGCAAAAAGGAACGGATGAACGCTAGCCACGAGAAAGAAGACTGAACAAGGAACGGCGGACACGGAACAATGAAACAAAAAGAACGGATTAGCGCACGCCATGGGGGGGGGGGGAAGAGGGCGTGAACGAGGCTGAATGGTGGAACGGCGCTGGGGAACGAGTCAAAGGGAAACGCTGCGGCACAAACACGCGACACCGGCAAATGGAACGGATCAAATACGTCATTTTTCCAGGATGGAGTCTGGGAACGACGGGTCATCAGGGCAGGGGGTGGAGGGAGGGGTGGGAGTGGAGGGTGGAGGGAGAGGTGGGAGATGAGGGTGGAGGGAGGTAGAGTGGAGTGGAGTGTGGAGGGAGGTAGAGTGGAGTGGAGTGTGGTGGAGACAAGCGAGAGGAGGGTGTGGAGGTGGAAGAGGATGGAGGAATGGGGAAGACGTGGGCGGAAGGAAGATGGGGATGGAAATCTTAAGGAAATAGACTGGGCAGGTCGAGAGCAGGAAAGGACAGGAGGAGGGAGGGTGTGAAGGGAGGGGGTGGAAGGGGGTGATTTGGGGTGGGGCTAAAAGATGGGGACGGAAAGGGTGGACAGAAGAGGGGGGGGGGTAATCTTATGGAATGAGAAAGATTGAGGGTAAGTCTGAAAAGAAGGGGTATGAAGGAGTAAGGGTGGAAGGAGGGAACAGGAGTGGGTGGAGGAATATGGAAAAAGTGGAGAGAGGAGAATCTTAAAGAGGGAGAAAAGATGAGCGTGACTCTGCAAGGGGGAGGTGGGAGGAAGGAGGGAGTGGAGGGACGAGAGGAGGGACAGAAGGAAGGATGGAGCGAACAGCAGAGAGTGGAAAGAAGAAGTGGGTGGGGAGGGAAATAAAAGAATGAGGAGGGAAGGAAGGGTGAGGGGGATTTTGGATGGGAGACAGGAGGGACAGCAGGAGAGAGAAGGGATTGCGGGAGGCCGAGAGGAGGCGGCGGCGGCGGCATGAAGGGGGTGAGGGACGGAGGGAGGAAAATCTTGAAGTAAGGAGCTGGAGGAGACAGATCGGTAGAAGGGGAGGAAGGGTGGGGGAAGGGAGGGAATCTTAAGGGAGAAGAGAGAGTGATGGTGATCCAGGGCTGGGAGAGACAAGAGAGCAAGAAGCAGAAGGGGGATGGAAAGGGGAGCAAATGGGTGGAGGGGGCTAGATGGAGTGGAGGAAAGCGGCAGATGCGGGCGGAGGAAGGAGGGGAGGGATATTATAAGGTGAGAAAGACAAGGTGATTCTTGGAGGGGAAGGCTAGGAGGGGCTGGAGGGAGGTCAATAAGGGAAAGAAGGTGATCTGGGAGAGATTGAGAAAACAAAAATTTGGTCTTGGTGAAAAAGATAGGGAAGGTAATTTTGGAAGAGAGAAAAAGAATGGATTGGGGGGGGGTCTCCTTATTACATTTTTTGTCTAAATCACTCCCCATAGACCTCGTTCTCCATTTCTGAATTATCTAATCTTATTTCAAATTCCTTAGTACCATACTCAATATCACCACCCCATTACATACACACACACACACACACACACGCTCTCTCTCTCTCTCTCTCTCTCTCACTCTCTCTCTCTCATATTTAATAACTCCCCGGGATAAAATTCTATAAATCTTTCCATTCAGCCAGGGCCCTATTCTGAATTCCTCGCCTCCCGCTTATGCTTAAATACGCCTCAAAGATTCATAGTGGCCTTCGTAAAATATCACTGAAATCCAGGCAGATCCATTCTTTATACTCCATTGATAAATTTTAATATCTCCTCAGTATTCTCGAAATGTTGGCCCGATAAAACAGAGCGGGGGCCGGTCCATGCTGAATAAATTATGTGGATGACTACACTTGCTTAGACAAACAGGTCAACGCTTTTTCCTTTATCATCATCATCATCATCATCACCATCACCACCACCACCACCACCACCATAATCATCCTAGGCCTCTTTCCCACATTACACTGGCTGGGATGGATGCAGGAGTAGACAAGTAGAAGCACTATCAAAAGAGTATCCAGTTACAACGGGCCACACATTCATCCACTCATCATTCAAGCCCAGGGAACTCTTGACTCTACCTCACAGGCCAAATGATCCAAACAAAACTGCACTTCATAATGCTTTTTTAATTTTTTCCAGTAAGTGAATATGAGAGTCGCTTGATTTTGCTGTCACCTTTGATATAATGTGATAGTAGCCTGATGTTACTGTGACCTTTACTGAAGAGTAAAAGCAACTTGATTTTATAGCCTCTTTATTGGCGGAAAATAATAATAGGTCTTACAAAGTCAGTGTCTGGGTATTAGACTGAATTCTGCTGACCTAATGAACAAAAATTACTCCGGCTCTGTCATTACCCCATCACCTACACGCCAAACTGCGTTTTATACTTCCCACAGGTGATTTCAAGAAAAAAGGACATAACCATGAATATTATTTTTTTTTTCAATGCACACAACTCTGATCACAGCATAAAACCTGTTCCCAAGGTAACTTAGTCCACCAAAGAGAGTCCAACAAAGAGCTGACTGTCTGCAGACATCGCAAATCATCTAGCACCTTGGGTATTACTCTGGTTTTACTTTAACTTGGCCCAGCTTTTTCACACAGCACAGTAGTAGAAAAGGAGAACAACATGGCTCTACATACAGTACTTTCCATTGCACTTCTTCCTGGCTAGCACAATACTGCAGTACTATAGTGTATGACCGGGAGAAGGGTGTCTGGGTGAGTGGTATGAAAGGTAGTATCTGTAGAGGTGATGTGGAGAGGGAGGTGTGGATGTGATGGGGAGAGTTGGGCCTGGGAATATGGTATGCGCGGAGGGCAGGGTGTGAGAAGAGTGACTGGCCAGAATATGGGGGACTAGGTTATGGAAGCGTAGTGATGGGACCTGCATTTGCATAACTGTCGCGGTCAGGAAGGAGCACGGAAGGGCGGGGCGGGGTGAAGTGGGGCCGGGCGGGGTGGAGTCGGGCAGGGTGGCGTGGGACTAGGTTGGAAGGCCGAGGATGAAGTGGGGCAGGGCGGGGTGAGGTTGGGTGGGGTGGGGTGGGCCTAGGTTGGGTAGGCTGGGACTGGGGTGTGGCTAGGTTAATTGGAAATAGCACAAGGTAACTGAACTAGGACGGGTTGGGACGGGATAAATCTGGGTTGGATAGGGTGGGGTGCTATTGTTTTAGGTGGGCTGAAATGGAGTGGGTTGAGTAGAAACCGATTTTAAAAGGGTGGGATGCGGTTGGCTGAGATGGGTGTGGTGGAGCAGGATGGAATGGGGTGGTTTGATTCTGGTTTGGTTTGGATTGGATTTCACTGGACTGGATTGGATTGGACTGGATTAGATTGGTGAATTAAATTTTACTGGACTGGATTGGAACGGACTGAATTGGATTGGATTGGACTTGGACTGGACTGGATTGGATTGGATTGGATTGGGTTAGATTGAGTTTGGTTTGGTTGGACTGAGATGTGGTGATATGAGATGGAACAGGATGGGAAGAGGTGGGATGGGTTTGGGGTGGATAGCGTGGGAACGAGTGGGGAGCAAGGTGGGACTGAAAGTGTGTGTCTGGGTTGGGTTGGTTGGCGTGTGGTGTGGTGAGAGAGGTGGGGCTGAAGGCTTTGAGGAATAATAGGATGGATAGTGAACGTGCTGGTCAGAGATGGGGCCTTATTCTTGTGGGTTCAGGAAGCCCCACAGCATGTCTTACTTACCAGTGTGCTGCTGTGTTTGGCGCGTTTGAATGCTCTCGATTGTTACCTCCGCCAACGGAGTTGGAGGAGGTTATGTATTCACACATGTTGGTCTGTTTGTTTGCTTGTTTGTCCACAAGATGTCTCAATAAATTTTCGATGAATCTCAACGGAATTTTGTGGATATGTGGGTCATGGGCCAAAGCAGAGCTGATTAAATTTTAGTAGTGATCTGAGTTAGAGTACCTGTTCAGCACTGTTTTTTGTTTGTTTGTCCACAAGATACTTATATATTTATTGGTGGATTTCACTGAAATATTGCAGATGTGCGAGTCATGGGCCAAGGAAGAGATGATAAAATTTTGGGGGTGATCTAAGCTGTCCGGTATAGGTGTTGGCGGAGGTGTACGCTCCATGAATGGTGTCTAGTTATTGATGCAAACTATGTGGCCATTAAGATCTAGACCGTAAAAAGAATTTTAACATGTAATTCGCAAAACAGAGCTAATAAATAAGTGCTAGAAGCCTCAAAAACTCACGAGAATGCCGTCTTTGCATATAAACATGAGGATCAGGATAGTGTTAGGCTTTGAGATGGTACAGAAGCAAGACCCCTGGTAATGTCACAAAGCGGAGACATGGTAGATATGTAAGGGAGAGGACAAAGAGGTGGGTCGGTGGGGAATGACAGGAATGAGAAAGAAGGGAAAAAAGTGAGAGAATGAAGCGTGGATTAAATGAAAAACAAGAATGAGGAAAAAGAAAACAACAGAGTATTTAAAAAGGAGACAAAGAACATGAATAAAAAGTAGTTGCAATATGAATGATGTGTGTGTGTGTGTGTGTGTGTGTGTGTGTGTGTGTGTGTGTGTGTGTGTGTGTGTGTGAGAGAGAGAGAGAGAGAGAGAGAGAGAGATTAAAAAACACTCACGCAAAGGGAAACGTGAAGGAACATAGGGTGAACGAAGCTGGGATGCACAAAAAGGAATATGAAGAGAAAGGGCGAGAACAAAGGCATGGCGGAATGGGACCGAGAACACAGCAGCGCGGCACATAACTGGTTGGAATAGGGTCGGGGAAGAACGGGGTGTAGCTAGGCAGGATGGGGTGAGAGGAGGAAAACGAGGGGTGTGTGGTGGGGGCGAGATGAGGGGAAAAAAGTGGAGCGTGGGAGGAAGAGGGGTGTGTAGGGGGTGAGAGGAGGAAAGAGGAAAAAGAAGTGTACTCGTATGTGTGAAAGGTGGGGGTATGGGTGGGTAAGGGGAGGGGAAAAACAAAGTGCAGTGTGTGAGGAGGGTGGATGGGGGTGAAATGAAGAAAAAACAGGGGTGTGTGAGAAATATGGGTGTGAGGGGGGTGAAATGAGGAAAAAAGCAGGCTATGTGGGAAGTGAGAAGAGGAACAACAGGGGTGTGGGTGGGCGTGGCAAGAAGAAAATGAGGGATGTGTGGAGGTGAGAGGGGAGGAAGATGAGTTGGAGAAGGAAATGAGGGGGACAGAGGCTAGGAGAAATAAATGGAACAGACCAGGGCAAGGATAAGGAGAAAAGGGAAAAGGGAGGAGCTAGAAACAAAAAAGGAAGTTGCTCTTGAGAATGGAGAAGAAAGGGTTAGTGGAGGGACAAAGGGGCTAGAGGAGGGACAAAGGAAATTAGAGGAGGGACAAAGGGGCTAGAGGAGGGACAAACGGGGCCGGAGGAGGGACAAAGAAAATTAGAGGAGGGAGAAATGGGGCTAGAGGAGGGACAAGGGGCCAAATGAAGGAGAAAGGGACTTTTGAGGAAAAACTAAAGGATTAGGGGAAGAACAAGAAGACCAGAGGAAGAAAAAAATGACGAGAAAGAACAAGAGTACTAGATAAGAACAAGATGACTAAAGGAAGAACAAGAGGACTAGAAGAAGAAAAAGAGGACTCGAGAAAGAACAGAAGGACCAGAGGAACAACACGATTAGAGGAAGAACAAGAGGAAGGGAGGTACGCATGAGGAAAGAAAAAGTGTGGCTACAAGAAGAACAAGGGTTAAAGGGTAGAAGGCTGTGGTTGTGTGTGCTCCCTCCCTGAACACTCCCCGAGGTGCCGTCCCCCTCGCCTGATGGTCCTCTTTTACATAATAGCAGCCCATACACCACTTGTCTCTATATTGCTCCTGTACTCAAGGGTCCTCTGATGACCCCTCCCCCCTCTATCTCTCATATAGCCCCCTTCATTCTCTCCATCCCTTCCTGCGTACCTCATATCTCCACCGATTAGGACACTGTTCAGTTCCTTCATTGTCTTCCACTCTCTCTCCCCCATACCTTCACCGATTAGGATACTTTTCCGCTCTCCCTCTCTCTCTCTCTGTCTCTGTCTCATGCAGTCCCCTTCCTTCTCTCCATCTACCTCGTCTATCTCTCATACAGCTCCCTTCATTTTCCCCACATGCCTCTCATAGCTCCCTTCATTCTCTTCATCTGTCTCGTAGTCCCATTCATGATCTCCGGCTCTCTCTTATACAACATACTTAATTCTCTCCATCTATCTTTCGTACTGTCCTCTTCAGTCTCTCCATCTATCTTTTGCAATCCGCTTCATTCTCTCCACCTTCTCGTATGCTTCTCCTTATTCGCTCTATCAATCTCTCACAGTCCCCATTATTCGCTCCATCTGTCTCATATAGTCCCCTTAGCTCTATCCATTTATCTCTCGTACAAAGCCCTTCATTCTCTCCATTTCACTCTCATTTAGTCCTTTAATTTTCTCCCTCTCTCCCTACCTCACACCACCGATTAGGATTCTTTCAGTAAACACCAAATAACTACCCATATACTAAGCGACTGTTAAGCTTCTGAATTTCAAACGAAGGGTCTTAACAAATTTACAGGAAACACAAAGCTCTATCACTGTTGACTATTATCACATATCCCCCCGTCTTTTAATACACCATTCTAATAATCATTCTGATAATCAAATGTTCTGTAGCTGTATAGGTTACATGAAGAGAGACGTATATACTCATACAAGCATTCATATACGGTTTAGGGAGTGGATAAATACAGCCTCTAACCTAGGATATTACTAATAAAAGATGTCTCCAATTGTGAGCATTATTATGGGGCGTCTCCTACTGATTGGTCGTGCCACAGTCCAACTTTTATCTTTATGAAACAATCGCGAATATACAGTATAAGTGGCTGCACCTACCTATGTCTACATCCAGAAACAATGACAGTAACTAATGTATCAGAATTTCACATGCTTAGTATCACCTGCACATATTCTCTGTTTGTCTGTCTGTCTGTCTGACTCTCTCTCTCTCTCTCTCTCTCTCTCTCTCTCTCTCTCACGCACACACGCCACACGAGACAGCTGCCCGCAATATAAATGCATTTTTCATCTGCCACTTTGAAATTACGACGATAATGCAACACATTTTCACGAATTTCCCGGCCGGACACTCACGCTTGATAAATCGCTAGATGACAGGTGTGTGGTGGCTCGGGCAACACACACACACACACACACACACACACACACACACACACACACACACACACACACACACATCTGCGCCACCACCATACACACACCTGCACCACCACCACCACCACCATACACACACCTGCACCACTAACACCGTCATCACCAAACACACACACCTGCTCCACCACCATGACAACCATACATACACCTCCACCATTAGCACCGGCACCATATACACCTACACCACCACCATCACCATGCACACACCTGCACCACCACCATCACCATGCACACACCTGCACCACTACTATCACCACCAACAGCATCACCACCACCACCACCACCACCAGACACACACCTGTACCATCACTAACACTACCACCAGACATACAGCACATCGACAACGCCACCACTACCACCATACACAAACCAACACCATCCCTTCCACCACTACAACCACCACAATGCACACCTGCAACACCACCACCACCACCACCACCATCACCACTATACACGCATCTGCAGCACACACCTGTATAACATGATGCACTTGTTTAACACGTGACATGTACATATTTCCACACCTGCGACACCTAGGTATGCACTAAATGACACAACTTAACCTTTTACACCTACACATATTTCTAGATCCACAACACCAACATATGCAGCACCACGCACATCTGTATACACCTTAACGCTCCTGTACAATGCAACACGCTTAAACAATTTTGCAAACCTTAACACCGTGGCACACCTGTACATCTCGGGTTGAACACTGCACAGCAGACCACCACGACCGGACCTCTCTCTCTCTCTCTCTCTCTCTCTAATTCAACCCTACCTCACGATAATCCATCCTTATCGCCACCTAATCCACCCTCACCTCCCGACACCCACCTCCAACCTAACTTCTCCCACGCCCACCACCCTCAGCTCTCCACCCATCTCCACCCTCACCTCTCCCCCACCCACCTTCTCCCTCGCCTCTTCCACATCCATCTCCATCCTCTCCTCTCCCTCACCAACCTCCACCTTCACCTCTCCCCCTCACACCTCCATCTTCATCTCTTCCCACTCACCCCTGCTCTCACATCCTCCCATCCATCTCCACCCTCACCTCTTTCCTCCACCCGCCTCCACCTTCATCTCCCTCTCACATACCTCCACCCTCATCTCTTCCCACTCACCCTACCCTCACATCATCCCATCCATCTCCACCCTCACCTCTGCTCCATGAACCTCTACCGTCTGCCTATTTGCTTCGGTGTTGTTATTTGTATTTACTAGTAAGTCTAATTAAAATCAGGCTATGTTGTTTGTCTCAGTAACCCGAAGCCAGTGTGTTAAAATGAGTCGCGCTGCTTTTGGCTGGGTGGTGTAAATTCTCCTCCACCCACTACCGGCCCCCGTCCTCTTTCTCCCCCCCTTTGCCCCTCCCTCCCTTCCCTCTCTCATCACTCCCCTCTATCCCAACCCGCCCCCTCCATCACGCCGCCAGACACCGGGTAGAAACGGGGGAAACTTTCTGGCCAGTATCGCTCTGGGGGTCCTGAAGATGCCGGAGATTAGAGGACGCATGAGCCCAGAGCTGAGAGAGAGAGAGAGAGAGAGAGAGAGAGAGAGAGAGAGAGAGAGATTCGACTGGGCAGACACGATTATATTTCACGAAACTAGAGAGAGAGAGAGAGAGAGAGAGAGAGAGAGAATGTTTGACCTGAACGTACCGTCTTGATTATATTTAAGGATCAATGGTGAACATTTAAGGCATTCTGGATCAAGTATACACAAGATCCAGTAATTCACAACTACTTCCTAGCGGCCTCAGAGAAGTTACTGATGCTCTAGTTTTTTTTTTTTTTTTTTGGGGGGGGGGAGGGGGATCCGTTTTCTTGGGCCTTCATTATTCATCTATCATTTTAATAACTCATGGCAAAGTAGTGATACTTGCCAAGCTAGGGATGTGTTTATCATAATATTTAAAGCACTACCATCGACTTTGCAATTTCCCCGCTAGCAGTCACTAAAAATGAATCCTAGATTTTTCTGCCAGGTGCAGGGGCGCACCCAGGGGGGGAGACCAAGGGGGCCATGGCCACCCCCTCCCCGAAATTTCCTTCCTTGTAAGAAAATAAAAGTGATTTGCATTAATTTTTTTTTCTAGCCACAATTTTCATTTGTATGGCCCCCCCCCCTCGAAAAATATTCCTGGGTGCTCCCCTGGTCAGGTGTCCCCTTGAAAATAGAGAAATGGGAAAGAAACATCTCAACTCTTCCATTATGATAACTTCCTTTTATTATAATACGGATACATCCTAATGAATTTACTCAGCTTGGGAATAATCTTCAGCTCTTCCTCCCTCTCGTAGTAAAGAGATTAAGAAAAAGGGGCGTGGAAGAACGAACAAGTCCCCTCTGCTTCTGTTCACTAAAGTGGCGTGGAAGAGCGAACAAGTCCCCTCTGCTTCTATTCATTAAAGAGGCGTGGAAGAACGAACAAGTCCCCTCTGCTTCTATTCATTAAACAGGCGTGGAGGAGCAACACAAGTCCCCTCTGCTTCTATTTATTAAAGAGGCGTTGAAGAACGAACAAGTCCCCTCTGCTTCTATTCATTAAAGAGGCGTGGAAGAACGAACAAGTCCCCTCTGCTTCTATTCATTACATCCAGTGAGCACAACTTTTTCCCGGTACACAACTGGTCGTAATTGTGGGCTTGATGCTCCTGACGCCGCCACGGGGACAGCATCACCACCGCCACCGCTCGCCACATTATTTGCATTTCCAAGAGAGGGGCGGAGTCTTAACGAGGCATACACTTCCCAACGCCCGGTGAAACTTTAGCGGGTCGTCATGTTGTCAGAGTGGCGCCGTGCCAAATCCAAGCCTTGTCTCACGCTCACCTCAACATCATCACTGCTGTGTAACCAACTTAACCCCTACAGTAACGGGGCTCTTTCCTAAGCCGCATAAAACCGTTTGCAGTAGTAAAACAAACAATAGAAAGACGTCATGGTATTAAAGGAGTTAATCCAAACAGACTCACACTCCATCAGTACAGGGGTCTCTCTTAAGCTGAACAAGGAAGTGAAACCACTTCAAGACACTTTTCATCACCTCACCGTCGCCCTCAGCACCATCACAGCTCCAACTGGATTCCTTGTTTCATTACTTAATAAGATATCCAGAACATCCTTGGCAACGTGCGCAATCATATTTTATAACCGTGCCATTATCTCAGAGATAATTTAATATCATTTGTAGATATCTGTACCTTCGTTACCTTATACCTTATTCAGTACCATCAGCTACTCAGTAGCTACCTAACTTTAGCACCAATGGAAAAGTGTCTTGTCGGGAAAGCTTCAGCAATAAATTATGGCGAGTTCTGCGCCTCCTTTCAGCTTCACTTTCGCTTAAACAAGACACACCACAGTTAGTCTCACAGATAACACTACTTCTCAGGTCACCACCATTATTGTTGATTTAAACGAGTCATGGTCAGTCAAATGGGTAAAAATCTTAATAGTATCAACAGGGTTACGTCAACATAAGAGACACTGGCTACGTATTAGATAAAATAAAAACTTTGTCACCGTCAAAGAACAAGCTGAAACAACGCCAGGAGAATCTCCATGAAAACCAGAGAACACCACAAAATCCAAACCAGTTCTCAGCACAAGCATCCTAGGATTTGTCTCAGCACCTGCTGAGAATTCTGAGTTACTTTCCTGCGGAAACAAGGGTAGTCTTCACATGGGAATAATACAACAATATAGAGGAGGCATGATGTGCTGGAGAAGTGGTAAAGCAGGATGGAGGAGAGGAGGGGGAAATACAGAGACGGGAAATAAAGATAAAAGTATGGGGAGGGGGGGGGAAGGGAGGATCTGGGGAGAGGGAATGAGAATGAATGATACAGGGGACAAGGACAAAAGTAACGGCAGAAGAAATGCGCGTAGGCCGGGATGCGAAGAAAAAGATAGAGAGGAGTGACAGGCAGGCAAAACTGTGCCGTGGATTAAACGGAAATTAAAAATAAGGGAAAACTGAAAGTGAAACAGCTTAGTATTTAACATGAAATGCAAGGGGCGAGGGAGGGTAACAGTGTCCCTCCCACCAGAGCGACGGGCACTACCTCAGAGCATTTCATTAACGCAGACGGCAATGTTTTATGCAAATTGTAACCATTTACATACGAATACAATATTAAACACACTGTAACTTTCGCTGCACATATTTTCAGAGAGAGTTTTCCCCGGTGGAGTGCGCTCACATACATAACTCATTAAACAGTAACTGAAAACAAACACGTGCAGTCAGGAATAACTAGTGACCCTGGGGCTTCACTGGAGGGAGGTCAAGAGTACACGAGAGAACGGGAATAGAAATGTAGCTGAGGTGAGATCATAACACTTCATTATAAGGTAAACAGATCATGCTCCAGGATTTATCAGTAGTTAACCCCGTCAAACAAAGAACGTGTTTTTCACTTTATTTCTGCTGCTATCAGATGATACTATTTATCTTAAAAAGCACTCTACTGTAGCAGTGAAGAGGGTAATATACGCCATGTCTAACCCAGCCAGCTCCAAAAGTCTATCCAAAGTATAATACCCTTTGAAAATAGGAAGAGTAAAATACGAAATCTCGTTATCAGAGTGAGGTGCTCAAGAGAAGTCAAGCATTTACACAGTTTGATCATCATCATCATAATCAGTAAGGTTAATCAAAGCCAGATCACCTGGGGTTATTTCAGGCAGTCGAGGAAGTGTCACTAAGTCTTTCAGTATACTGACCTTCATCATTTTCATTTGGCACTACCTCCATACGAGTAATTAATCATTGCCAAGCTGCACACCTCATATGAGGCACAATGAATGTCTCTACGGATCATGTTGCAAGCCTGGTATGAGGCACAATTTACACTGGTTATAAACCATGCCTCGGGGGAGGTAAACTTTTTTTTTTTTTTTTTTTTTTTTAAATAACAGAACGGAGGAAGGAAAAACAAATGGAGAAAAAAAAAAAATAATCCATACACCAGATTACTGGCGTCCTCCGTTCATAAAATATCTGTAACAGTTAGACTTGAACAGTTGTAGGTTGAAATTTGGAGGAAAACAACTCTGGGGAAGCGTGTTCCAGAGAGATGCAGTTCGGGGAATGAAAGAATTCTGATAGACAGAAGTTCTGCAATATGGTTGAGTGACATTCCAGTCATGAGCGCTACCAGATGCCCGTGTAGCACGAGGGAAGGCATGGAGAGGTGGCACCATGGACGCAACTTCGTCTGAGCATTTGCCAAAAAAATATCTGTAAAATAATGCAAGGGAGGCAACATTCCTTCTTACTTGCAGGAAGTGGTTTATATGTAATGGCAGGGTTGTTAATGATTCTAACAGCTTTATTCTGAATTTTGTCTAGTTGTCTTAATGCAACCTCTCCACAACCATTCCACAAGGGTGAGCAATATTCAAGCTGAGAGCGCACATGACTCTTATAAATTATAGCTAACTGCTCATCGGCGAAGAAGTTACGGACTCTGTACAATAATCCAAGTTTCTTTGAGGCGGTTTTAGCAAGTGATCTGACATGAGAGGTCCAGCTGAGGGCACTGTTAAGTGAGACACCAAGAATTTCAATACTTTTGGAGATGGGAATATTAGTAGTACTGAAGGTAATGTACGAATCTGGCAATATCTGTCTATTAGTAAACTGTATATATTTAGTTTTACTAGCATTAAAGAGACAAGGTTGTTTTGTCCCCATTCACTGATTGTAGATAGATCTTGATTTATGGAGATGGCTGTATTGAGTTGAGAGGTAGAGATATTAGACTTTGTAAATGGATGTCTGAGTGTGAATGAACTATGAAGTGTTGAGTCATCTGCATATGAGTGAATGGGATTGTGAGTGACAGATAAGAGATCATTAATATGAACCAGAAATAGGGTTGGCGCCAGAACTGATCCCTGCGGCACGCCGGCGTTAATTGAGTGGAAACTCGAATATACATCATCTACTTTTACTCTTATTTTCCTGTCACTAAGATAAGAAGAAATCAAAGGAACAAAAGACGTTAGTCCATAGCAAGGGAGTTTGGACAGCAGGGAACGGTGCCATACTCTGTCGAAAGCTTTAGAGATATCAAGAGCTACTGCATGAGTTTCTCCAAAAAAGATCAATTGATTGATGGATAGTATGAGTTAAGAGATTGAGTATGTCAATGGTGGATCTTTCGTGGCGAAAACCGTATTGTCTATCATTAATTAAGTTGTTGGATTCAAGATGTTTAACAATATGCTTATTAATTAAAGTTTCAAATACCTTACCAAGAGAAGATGTGATAGCTATTGGTCTGTAATTGGAGGGGTCAGACGAACTTCCTTTCTTCGGAACTGGGTGGATATTGGCTTCTTTCCATGAATTTGGGAATAAAGAAGTACGTATGCATAGTCTGAATAATTTAGCTAGGACAGAGGCAAGTTCAGGGGAACACTTTTTCAAAACAATTGGCGGAATTCCATCTGGACCTGGAGCTTTGTTGGTAGGTAAATTGTCTAGGATGGATTTTACAAATCTTGTATGTATTTTAAGTGGGGCAATTTCGGGAGAATCAAGTTCCAGTACTGAGACATTCTGGCTGGTATCATCTATGGTGGAGTTTCTTGCAAAGGTACTAGCAAAGATATCTGCTTTCCCACGTGGGTCATTTGTAATATTGCCATCTGAAGATTTTAGTGGGGGAATGGAAGATGACTTGTTAAAGTTATTATTGAAAGAATTAAGAGTTGACCAGAATATTCTATTGTCATTAGGGTTGTTAAGTAGTTTTGATGCTTGCTTTTGAAGAAAGTTTGATTTAGATAGATTTAATACAGCTTTTGCATGATTTCTAGCAATTTTAAATTGGGAGAGTGATTCAGGTGTTTTTGATTTTAAGTAAGAGTTATATGCTAATGACTTTTGGGCTGATGCTCTGGCACAATTGCCATCAAACCATTTTGGAGAGTTTGATCTTTTAGTGAATTGTTGACTTGGTATGAATAAATCCATACCAGCTAGTATTAAGTCACAAATGTGGGACTTTGTAGAATTGGGATCACTAGAGAAGAAAGACTGCCATGGAACATCAGCAAGATAATTTCTAAATCCATCCCAGTCTGCCCTGTCAAAGTGCCATCGGGTCACCCTGACAGGTTCGGCATGGGGAGAAGAAACACCGTTGCATGGGTTAAGCTTAGCGAGAGACCTTTCGTAGTGAGGGGTTTTGACAATATAAGGCCACATTCAGCGCCGTGACATCCTGCTTATTCCTGCTGCCATCATAGCAATGTATTCAGCTAAACCCTTGCATTCCGGGTGACGTCATTAGTGGTTTCTTCTTGCTGCCACCAGACGATTTTATTCAACTCAGGAAAAGCCTCTCATACTGAAGGAGTTTATTAAGGCTATATCTAACCCCTCCAGCTTCAAGTCTATCCTAAGCTGAATAAAATCGCCAAGAGATGAGCAAGAATATACTGTAGTGAAAAAGACGTCCCCGGGCTCACTGGGGGTAAGGGAGATATCTTGCACTGAAAGGATTATCTTCATGCCACTTCAGTAAATTCTGGATTACATTAGATCATGCTAGGCTCTTAAAATCAATCAGGTCATTCCAGGTAGTGTCAGGTCATCAGCGCTCGAGGACAATTTAATATTAATCAAGAACCGTGAGATCAGTCAACAACGCGACACAACAGCACGGCGGGGAATTATTAATCCTTTCACGACAATATCTTTTATTTATTTTTCGTGCTACTCTTGTATTATCATATCAAGCTTAGGAGAGATTTTTTTTAGACTGGAGAGGTTAGATATAGCTTATATAAACCTCTTCACTAAAAGAGTTTTTTCTTAATTAGAACCAAATGACCTGGTAGCGATAAGAATAAAAATATTACGTTCTCAGACTGAAAAGGTTAATGTGGACGACGAAGACTATCATATTACATCATGTCACTGTAAATCACGTCAGGCCAGTACATGACGTCTTGAAGTTCGGTCAGACAACTGCAGGTCCTCAGGCAACGCCAGATCATGTTAGATCGTGTGGTCATGTCACATAGTGTACAGCCATACAAAAGTTTTCTTACACATCAAACCCTATTAATATCTTACCGTACCTATCAAAATAAATAAATAAATAGAACTGGAGAATCGCTTCAATTATTATTGATCGGAACTCAAGAACTATAAAGTACCGTAATTACTGACCAAACCAATAGACCTCCCCAAGTTCTTTCTTGTCATTTATTAGTCATAAGAAATCGCTTTACGCCATGTCAAATCATACTAACTCACATGATTCAACCACCTGAATCCGAAGATTTATTTCTGTAATATATTCTTGAAGTTTCTATATAATTTTGCTTAACTAGTGGGAAATCTGGCAATGAATGAGTTAGACAATCATCATTAACCCCTTCAATCCCATGATGTATTTTTGGTCAGCTCATCTATCTATCAATCTATTGCCAGACGCCTCAATCCCGTTTGGGGTGGCCACAAACAAATCGCCTCCAAGTCGCCCTGTCCCCCGCCATTTCACTCCCCTGCTCCCAACTCACACCCCCCTCTCTCATATACCTCTCCACCCCATCTCTCCATCCCATCCTCGGCCTCCCCCTCCCTCTTTCCCCCTCCACCTCACTCACATACACTCTCTTCGTCAGTCTTTCACCCTCCATCCTCTCCACATGGCCAAACCACCTCAGTGTGTTCCTCATAACGCTTCCTATCACATCCACATCAACACCACAACACTCCTTTATATCCTCATTCGTCAGCCTGTCTCTCCATGTGACTCCACAGGCTCCTCTTAAATAACTCATTTCCACGGCTCTCACTCTTGAATTGTGTCCTTCCAACAACGTCCAAGCTTCACTTCCGTACGTTAGAGTTGGTATCACAATACTGTCATGTAGTAACTTTTTCACTTCCATGCTCACTTCCCTGTTTCTTATCACTGCTTTCAAAGAACCAGCAACCTTTCTTCCCTGCCGTACCCTTTCAAGCACTTCACCCTCCAAACCTCCGTCCTTACTCATCACACTACCCAAGTACTTAAACGTACTCACATTTTCCAATTCCTCACCATCCAACCTCGCTGTACATTCACTGACTTTACCTCTCTCAAAGACCATCACTTTACTCTTCCCTACATTCACCTTCAGATTCCGTTTCTTACACACTCTCTCAAACTCATCCACCAAGCCTTGCAGCTCCCCTTCGTCTTCACTCAACAACACGGTATCATCTGCAAACAACAGTACAGGGAGTTTCCAAACACTATCCTCTCTCACCAGGGCCACTCCAACATCCACTACCCTACCTTGTACCTCTTTTATTACCCCATCCATGTACAGATTGAACAACCATGGAGACATGACACATCCCTGTTTCAACCCAACTTTCAAAGAGAAAAATTCACTTAGTTCACCATCAACACGCACTGCAGCCTTCGCACCATCGTACATACTCTTCACAGCATTCAACAACTTCCCATCTATTCCATATATTCTTAACACTTTCCACAATCCTAGTCTATCCACCCTGTCATATGCTTTCTCCAAATCCATGAACGCCGCATACAACTTCTTTCCCTTCTCTAGAAACTTTTCCATTAAAGATCTGAGAATGAATATCTGATCTACACAACCTCTTCCCTTCCTAAAGCCTCCCTGTTCTTCTCCAACTAATTTCTCTGTTCTTTCTCTAACTCTGTCAATAAGTATCCTACCATATACTTTTCCTATTATACTAAGAAGACAAATGCCCCTATGATTACCACACACTTCTTTTTCCCCTTTTCCTTTGTACAAGGGAATAATTATACCTGACTTCCAATCCTCCGGGACTCTACCTTCCTCCCAGGCCAATCTGCACATCTTCCACATCCATTCTACTACTATCTCTCCCCCATGCTTCAGCATTTCACCACACACTCCATCAATTCCTGGGGCTTTCCCTGATTTAACTTTCTTCATTGCTTCCACAACTTCTATCCTACTGATTTCTTCCTGTCTTCTCACCTCCCTCCTTCTTCCAGCCATTCCCCAGCCACTTATACTCGCATTACTTCCATCCTCCACGTTCAACAATTCCTTAAAGTGTTCTCTCCATCTGCTCACTTTTTCTCCCTTCTCCACTAGTAATCTACCATCTTTTATCTTTCACTCCCCTGCTAACTTCACTTCCACCCTGTCTTACTCTTTTCACCTCTTTCCAGAACATTTTCTTACAGTCAGCTCATGCTGCCCTTATTGTTAGTTGCGTTTTCTTGCTTGGTTTCTTGTTGAATTGTAGCAGGTACTTCTACCCTTCAGAATTAACCGATTCCTACCACACTTGGATACATTGGCCGGCCCATGACCTAGTTGTGTCCACAAGGTTTTGGCTGCTAAGCAACTATTCCTTGCCTAGCAACGGCTGAAAACCGCTTCTTTCGCACTGTTCACGTTATGAGCTGTAGAAGCATTTAAAATGGGCGTAGAAAGCTCTGACTTCTATATGCGTAATCATGAGATCATTTTCTATCGGGAGTGTGCCATAAATTTTCCCCTCTCCTCTAGTTTTCGAGTGTAAACCCTGCAAAGATTGGCTCCAGCGTCCCTGGTAACCAGTACCGGTTTTCAAAAATACCTCCCTGGTTCCCCAGCAGCTCAATGGCAATGAATAAAACTTTGCATGCTTATAAAAACTGACACGTACTACAACCTTCTACTGTATGCCTTTGTGCTACACTGGCCAGGTCAATGGTCAAAGGTCAGCAAATACAATAATGGTGAAAATAGCTAAAATCACGACTATGCTCGCGTGAAATGCTAAGGCTCCGAAGATAATAAAGCCATGATTCTCGGTGGAATGCTGCACTGGAGTACCTCCATACAAGAATGACATTTAGTGTCGAAACTCACTTCCAGTCGCTGGCAGCGCCACCCAGAAGTTGAACCTCTGGTGGGCCATTCTGCAAATTTCAAGTTCCCCAGCTTCACAGTGGGTGGATGGAATCGAATGAAACTCTGCATGCTTATAGACATTAATGACTACTACAAGTCTGCTTCGTACATGCATGACCTATGTCTGCCAGGTCAAGGGTCAAAAGTCATCAAGTGCAGAAAATATGAAAAGCACAAAAATTATGACTTTATTCGCACGAAATGATTCTTAAGTGGAATGATGCACTGGAGTACCTCATTATAAAAATGACTTTTAGTGTTGATTCTTGCTTCCGGTCGCTGACAAAGCTTGGTCAGCTATAAGTTGGCCATCGTCGCCTACCGGTTTGTGTTTTATTCCTGTTGCCACCAAATCTTACTCAGGCTAGGACAGACATATATTGGTCGAGGAGTTAATTCCAGTTCGAAAAGTCTATCTTTATCTGAATAAATCGTCAGGAGAAGCAAGAATAAAATATAAAATACTTCATTCGACTGAAGAAGTTTAACTTTTCCGCTCTAAAAGGTTACCTCAATGCCAAATGTAATCGCCAGAAAGAGCAAAACGAAAAACGCATCATGGGATTAGAGGGCTTAAGCCTGACACGTCATGGTAATCCAGTAACAAGACCAGTGAGGATCTATGTGCTTTGTGTCAGCCTAGGTCACTTCAGGTCACAAGGTCACAACATAAAATGACAACTCTTTTTCCTAATACCTGGCCAAAAGCTGTCATATTTTAATCTTGCATATTGAGTTGTGATTAGAGATTAACACTAGAATACGATGCTACTCATGAAAACCGCTATGGAAATGCTGTAGAGCTGTAGCATTATCGTTTTCTGCCACTAAGCTACATTGCATAAGCTGTAAAAAAGCGAAATCTACTGTAGACCAGGTTAAGGTTACAGCAGGTACTTCGTGCGATGTTTCAGGCCACTTAAGTTGATAGGTCAGTTGGCAGACGAATAGTGTGGATTACTCATTCCAGCGCCCTTCTGACTGGGAGTTTAGCACTGAAGACAAGTGCCATGGATTATATTAGGTCATTCCTGGCCACTTAAGTTTTGTGAATCAAGAAAGAAGTGATGAATGGTAACAATGACATTCAGTGGGACTATTTCTGGGTCAGTTTAGGAAGAGAGTTAAGTACAGGCGATCAAGAACTTTGCTTTTCTTCAGCTCATAGAATTAGACACCACAGTCATAGTCTTCTTTGTAACAAACAGCTCCGAAAGAAACATTAGATCTGTTGCTGTTTTTTTCCTTTGTCGTCCTTTGTACTAAATGCATTCAGTCTTAGATAACCTCAGGTCATGAAGTCAGGAGAGGAGAGGGGAAAACGAAATTAAGTCTGATATGAGCCCGTTTCAAGTTGAACTGAAAGTACTGTAACCTAACAATAAACACAGTTTCAGTATGTCTGCATAATTCATCCAAATGAGTAACCACGACGCTGTGAAACAAAATATATTCCATTATGATATTTTACAGCGACAAGTCAGAGCAAGAACAGAAAGACGAAATATTATACTCAGTCATTTGAGTTCACTTCTGATCAATTAGTCAGGAAGCGAGAGATGAGTGGCGAGGATTACTACAAGTCATCTCAGGTCATTTCAGGTCGAGAGGTGTGAACACGTAATTATGACCAGCGGGAACTAACAATATTACGTTCACTGCAGCCTCATTATGACAGTGTGGCTGGTGGGCGAAGGAGGAGGGAAGGGGAAGGGAGGAGGGGGGAAAGGGAGGGAGGGAAGACGGGTAAAGGGGGTGGGGCAGGGAGGGAAGAGGGGGGAAGGGGCAGGAGGGAAGAGGGGGGAGGGGAAGGGAATGGAGAGGATGAAATGAATAGGGAGGGGAGGGGGGGGGTTGCTGAGAAGAGGGATGAACTTCTGGGGATGGTGGGGGTGGGTAGGGGGTGTTCCAAGAATGAGAGGACGGCTGAGGGCGTGGGAAATGTTAACTCGCAGTGCAATACCGTTTTTAATTATTTATTGTTTAATGAATCCTTGCTACTGCCATACGATACCATTTGCTAATGTAAAAACTTCTTCTAGATTGACGGTTCGTTTAATTCCTTCACCGACAGATGTCTTTCATAAACTGAATAAAATCGTCTGGTGGAAAGCAGAATGAAACATTAAAGACTTTATCATACTCAAGTGGTCAATGGGGTGCCACGGGAGTAGTAACAAGAAAAAGATATTGTAGGTGGAAGGGATTTGCTGAGGTGGGGAAATTGTTGAGGAGGCAGAGGAAAGGGGAAGCAATGGTGGGGAGGGTGTGTTCCTAAATGGGTAGAAATGGAGGATGCCAGTAATCTGGTGTATGGATATTTTTTAATAATTTGTTTTTCTTTCCTCTGTTCTGCTATTTGAAAAAAAAGAAAAGAAAAAAAGAAAGGGAAGAAATACCGATAAAAAGTAGTGAATGGGGTGATGGGGATGTTATGGTCAGAGGGAAGTGGAGATGTTGGATGTGAAAGGAGATGTTGGGTGGATGATGGTGAGATGTTGGGAGTGGAGAATGACTAATGAAGTGGAAAGTGTTAATGAAGAACGTGTTGGGAATGAGATGAAGCAAAAGTAACTAGAGGCTGAGTACAAAAAAATGCTGACGAGGGAGGGGTGGAAGCAGTGATGAGGAGGGATGTTACGAAGGGAGGTAAAATGATGAAGAGGTGGCGAGGTGTGGTCAGGGGAAAATTGTTGAGGGCAAGGGAAGGTAGGCATGTCGGGGGTTGGGCGTGTAGGAGGAAGAGGTGCTGGAAGGGATGAGTTAATGCGTGATGAAGTAAGTGCTCAAGGGGTAGTTGTTTGGCGTGAGGGAAAGGAGTGCTGGGTTTACTGGAGAGGTTACTGAAGGTGGGAAAATACGGGGGGTGGGGGGGTGGAAGGGGGGAATTTGTCAAAGGTACAGGAGGTGCGGTCAACAGTTCTTTTAGTCTCGAAGCTGTCCCAAAATATATCGATATACAACTAGGGGAACCAGAAATTCACCTGCATTCTGGATGGGCTGTAATTTCGCTATTTTAGTTCGGAGCGCGAGATGAATAAAGAAATTACTGAAAGCTACTGTAACTGGGTGTGGGGAATGAGAGAGAAGAGTGTGTTGGTGGCGTGGGAAGGGCTGAAGGAAAAGATGCTAGGTGGAAAGGAGATAAGGTCGGTTCCAGCACCTCGTTTTGGTCTCGGCAATAAAGTATCTTATCATTACTTATTCTTCCTGATGTTAAACGGCATATTAACTACACAGACTCTCCAACGAGCCTTCCTATCGCTACATTAACCTGGACCCAGAAAGAGGTCTGTAATGCGTCGTACTGTATACTGAGTCTTCCTGATGACAAAAAGGAAATTAACTGAATGATGTCTGTGAACCCTCTCAAAAGCTGAAATACGTCACCTTGATTGTGGGCCATTCTATTTTACAGACACACCTAGTACCACAATATCATAGACTGTTTTCAAAAGACAATCACATATTGTACATTTAACAACAAAAGTCCTGAGCAGCTCACAATCGTAACTAAACCTTGAAGCATCTGAGATTTGAGCACTGCTTCATTCCTCGAACCTCACATGCTTCGGCGTCATACGACAATACTGTGCTGTGCAGGACATCTGTTGTTGACTGAACATTGCAACAGCCCGAAAATCGGGTGTTCCGTGTCGCGTGGAATAAATCGGATAAAGAAAACTAAATCATACAGCAGTATATATCAGTAAAGGATAATGGAAAGAATGTGTAAAAATCGTGTATGACATAAAGACACTAAAGTATTAAAAATGCAAAATGAAATACAAATCACACACACACACACACACACACACACACACACACACACACACACACACACACACACACACACACACACACAACGAACAACGCTTACATGAACTGTGTAATAATATGAAATAAAATCATGCGTAACAAAGGATATGAACTGTACAAACTAGATGAGAATTAACACGTACAAAATTCTGAAATACAGTACTTTATAGTCTAACATTAGCTACCCTTAAACATGCAAGCCGGCTAGGAGTGATAATGTGAGCAGTCGTTATAAAAATGTAACAAATGTGGGAGAGTGCGAAAGAAACATAAAACACACGTAACTATATCAACTCTTCAGCCAGACGAAATATTTTACATTTTAGTCTTGCAGCCTCATGGTTATTTTATGAATCCTGGGTGACACTTTCCGAACTGAATGGACTACACATCTGCACAGTCTTCATTAATCCTTTCACTACTAAGGGCTCTCTTATGCTAACACTGTCAGGTAATATCAAGCTTAAGTTGCTCATATGCGTCGTTATGCTGAAGTGGTTAAATGATATGCTTAATAAAAATCCTAAGTTCATAGGTTACGGTCTTACATAACGCGTCTTAGAACATGTGGGCGTCTCATATCTTTCTGAACAACAAAATGAAGACATAAAATAAACTATACGGACACACAAAGTTCAGGGCATAAAATGACTCGCACTCCCCTTTAAGCTCGTCTCCTGATTTTATCTTTGCTACTATGAGATTCTTTTATTCAGCTTCCAGGGGGAACCTTCCGCATTTCAGTATGATGATGCATTTATGTCCTTGTTACCGTCGGACGACTTTACTTATCATGAAGGGAGATAAACTGAATTGGTTTGAAGCAGTCTCCAGTAATTCCTTCAGTGCGATAACACTTTTTATCATTTTCTATTTCAAAAACACAACAGCAGTAGTTCAGCTCCTTCAGCATAATGCCTTATTCTTCAATTTCTGCTAGTGAAGGGTTTGAAACGATCTTACATATTCTAATAACAGGAAAACGCCATTATTATTACATTCTTGCTACCACCAGACCATTATATTCAACTACAGGCTGAATACCGTTCACATTCTCTGCCATGTTACTAATGCAAGGTACAAATTCTAGTATTAAAGAGAACATTAACGTTTAATGGGGAAAAGCGGCTAAGAAGTCTCCGATACCAATCAGGACACGACTTACAGCCTGTCTGGAGTGGTGTACATAGGACAACAATTACAGTTATAAAGTTTATGCTGTGTGCTGCTCTGTTTACTTCGTCACATAATATATATATTCGACTTCATTCACAACTTTAACTTCAGTCCTCCTTCTCTCTTCCCCTCCTTCCCTCGTCTTTCTCATACCCCTTTATGGTTCTCTTCTATTAATCTCCCCTATTTCGTCATCTCATGTCTTAAGTTTTATTCACATCTGTGAGTTCCATTCCCCTCCCTTGCCCTCTTCCCTTCCCTTCTTTTTCTACTCCTTCACATACCTTCCTTTCTTTTCCTCCTCTCTCCCTTTCCCCCTTCTCATTATCACCCACTTTGTGATTTTAGTTTTATTTGCATCTTTTAATTTTCATTCTCCTCTTCTCTTCCCTCCCTTTCCAACTATCCAACAGCCTTTTTTCCCTTTAATGCTTCTATTTTTACATTCTTCATCATTTTCCCTGCCCATCTGCAATACTTTAACGCCTACGTTTTTTGGTGCTATAGTTATCTTTTATCTTCCATTCCCCTCCACCTCCACTCCCTTCTTTTCCACTTGAAAACTCAGCAGTTCTCTGACTTACACTCTCCCATTCTTTTCTTCATCACTCCTCATTTTCCGTCATCCTTTCAAAATTTTATTATTTTTATCATTATTCGCATCTTTGACCTTTATTCTCTTCCACTCTTTTTTTTTTTTTTTCTAACCTAACTATTCTTTAATCCTGCGTCTTTTTTTCTTTTGCCTATCTGGTTTTCTCATTTTTCCTACCAGTCCTTCATCTTCTCACACATCCTGCTTCAGTATCAGTCTTATTGTTAACATTCATTCTTCTTTTAGCCCTTTCGTCATCTTTATTCTAACTGTCCTTTCTCTTGTCTTTTTCTTTCTTTTCTCCACCTGCTCTTCTCCTCAGCTTTTCTCCTCTATTTTATCTTTTCCCATTTTTATTCCAGTCCTATCTCTAACATCCATCTCCTCACCCCCTCCCCATTCCCTTAATACTATCTCTCCCAGCTGTTCCTGCTCTTGACTTCTTTCTTTCATATCCTTCAGCCTATTCCTCTCCTCCCCATCTTTCCTCCTCACTGATCATCTTTACTCCTTTCTACTTCTTCTCTTCTCCTTTCTTCTCCTCATCAGCTCTCCTCATCCTTCCTCCCCTGCTTCATCTTCTGCTTCCTACTGTTCCTCCTCTTCCCCTCCCCATCTTCTCTCCTCTTTCTCTTTCCTTCTCTTCTTTCATCTCCTCTCACTTCATAATGTTCCTTTTTTGCTCATCTTTTCATCTTTCTTTCCCTTGACTCGTCTTTAATTCTCCTACTTCCCACTGTTCCTTCTCTTATCCTATGCCTTTCTTCTTCTTCCACCCATCTGCTCTTCACTTTCTTTTCCTTCCTCTTTTTCACCTATTTACGGTTCCTCCCTTTCTTTTCATACCCACCTGCTCCTTTATTCTTTTTTCTCTCTTACTCATATTCTACTTCCTACTGATCCTTCTGTTTTCCTTCTTCACTCAACTCCTCTTCCTACCTACTCTCCTCCTCATCTTTCCGTCCTCCCCCTCCCCTCCCCCTCATCCCCTAGGTCCTCGCTCTTCACGCCCCGCTCAGCACTTATATAAATGTGTGTTATTATTACTCCGTGCGAGTAGGGAAGGGGTGAGACATGGACGGCATTTGTTGAGTCTGCCCACCTCCCAAACCCACGCCCATTTTCCCGCCCTCCTCTGAGCCTCGTTTACCCATTTTCCTAGCTCAGTGAGTCTTTTTTACCCACCGTCCTAATGTAATGTGTTTTCTTTACCCACTTTCCTAGCCTCCTCTGTGTCTTGTTCACCTATTTTCCTAGTTTCACGTGATTTGTTTACCCATTTCCTAGCCTATTCTTTGCCTTGTTTACTCATTTTCCCAGCGTCATGTGTCTTGTTTACCCATTTCCTAGCATCGTCTTTGACTTTTTTCTCATTTTCCCAGATTCTTGTGTCCTGGTTACTCACTTTCCTGGGTTCCCTGTTTATTCATTACTCTTGCCTCCTATCTATTCTTTACCTTTTTCTCCCAGCCTCCTCACTTTCATTGACCTTATAAGTGAGCCTCGTTTGTCTTGCTCATTCACTTTCCCGCCTCGGTGTTCTGTTTACTCATCATCCTAGCCTCCTCTGTCTAAATTACGCATTTCCCCAGCCTCTACTGTGTCCTGTTTATCCACTTTCCCAACCTCTTTGGTGTCTTGTGTACCCATTTCCCCAGCCGCCTCGTGTGTCGTGCTTACCCATATTCTTATTCTTCATTCTGTAGCTTATTTCCCGTACCGTAGCTCTATTTCAACCTTTCCGCTGTGCTTCTTCATGACCAGCATCATATTCTAGCGCTAATCTATTGCTAGCTAAGCATTTTTAGTCTCAAAGTGAACGGAGCATCAGTTCGGAATCCCACTGACAAGTCCAGAACTACGAAACCCCAGACATGCAAAGCAACTACGGATCACAACAGTACCTCTTTCAGTACCAGCCAGACCCCAGCTTATTGAAGTAAGGAAGGAAGGAAGGAAGGAAGGAAGGGAGAGAGAGAGAGAGAGAGAGAGAGAGAGAGAGAGAGAGAGAGAGAGAGAGAGAGAGAGAGAGAGAGAGAGAGAGAGAGAGAGAGAGAGAGAGAGAGAGAGAGAGAGAGACTACCCACGACCAAGGCAGCGTACTCAAACGGGGAGAGAAAATACCTGGAGTGTGTGATCCAAGCTGTGGGTGTGCGGGCTGGTGGTAATGCGTCCCGGGGCGGCAGTAGCGGGTGGGGAGTGAGGCCAGACACGTCCCCTCCACCTTATTGGCCAGAATGAAGAGCTACGGCCTCACACACGCCCACAATCACTCCTCCTTACGCCCCTTACTCGCAATTTAAATGGGAGAGCTCTCTTAACTACTCGTTCTCTTTAACTTGCAGGACGTGAGCCATATAAACTCTCTCTCTCTCTCTCTCTCTCTCTCTCTCTCTCTGTGGGGGAGGGGGGAGTTCCTAGCTACCGATACGCAACTTTACTTCCAGCCTAGGAGTGGCTTTCCACGACTCGGCCACACACAAACCAATTATCACTCCTCTTTACGCACCTCCGACGTAGTTTCAACGGGCCAGCTCTCTTAACTACCCACTCTCTTCAACTTCCAAGACTTAAGGAATATAAACTGTTTTGTTCTGACTACCATTACTCCATTTTATATTCGTTACCAGCTTCGTAGTTTATTCCCGTCCTCTGTAAATCAAACACTTCGTGGTTGTGTTCCTCGATTGGTACTTAAAAAAAAAAAAAAAAAAAAAAAAAAGCTCGGACGGACTCGATAACCCATATAATGTGAACAAAGTACTTCCTCCTACAGCTAGACGAATTTATATAGCTTAGGAGTGTCTTCTCGTCGTCACTGGGTTTATAAACTCTGCAATAATCCTTTCACAATGGGATAAATTTTAACTTATTCACAAACACTCACAATTCATAAACCAGAGCCGAACTGCATATCTGATCGTGTGGTCTTATTCCCTGTACCACAATCATCTTATATTTAAGTTGGTTACTCGTCACAACACGCTCTCTGAATACACAAGGCAAGAGGCACGACAGAACTTACGAGTTGTTTGGAAACACATGACCAGCAAGGCATTTGGTCCAAAACAACCCCCTCCTTCAGTACTGAGAAGTGTTTTTATATTTCCTCCATACCTGCTACCACCAGACGATTCAGTCCAGTTTAAGGACTGCACAGGGATTAGAATCTACCTCAAGTAACTCCTTTCGCACCAGGGCGCCTTAAATTTTAGTCTCGCTTCGGCCCGACGATTTGGATTAATTCTGGGACACAAAGAACACAGCTTTTAGTTTATACAAATGCAAGCAGTCAAAAATTCTCTAAACTATCCTTTCCCTGCTATGAACGCACTGCGGCACTTTATTCAGGTTGGCAACAGCAGATTTAGTTCAGCTGAGAACTTCAAGTAGTCAAAAGATTTAATGGATTGCTTCTTGGTTCATCAGTATTATGAGATTTTAAACTTTATTTTTGCACCCACCATATTATTTTACTCGTATTCGAGGTGACGTTTCGGTGTGAAGGGGTTAGGTATACGTGCGCCACTCTTTGCCGGTAATATGCGATTCATGACGTCAAATCAGCACTACAACATTTTACAATATTCCGCAACACCTCATAAAACTTTACTGCATCTCAGATTACCTCACGATACCATACAATTATTCATAACACTTCATAATACCTCACAACACGTTACAGTTCCTCACAACTCACAGTACTTCACATCTCAACATCTTTACATTTCACAACACCTCGGAATGCCTCATATATCTTAACACTTTACACCTATCATCATCGTGTAGTACCTCACAATACTTCACACCACCACAAAATGTCCCACAACATTTCACAATACCTCACACTGCCAACCCACAATACTCCATAATAACTCACTACACCTAAAGACACCTCACAACACTCAAAGTCTGTTTGTACTCACCACCAGCCCTCCCGTTACCAGCCGCTGAACACACCAGACATACCTGCAAAACAGACATGGGCATGACTTTTTATAATCGATTTAAAAATGGCATTACACAAGAGACGAACATATAATAACACTACAAAAAGCGGGTTTCACTGAGCCCTGAAGCTCTAGTAACGACGATGAATTTTTCGGGGTAAGCTCGGATCATACCGATTGGTGCTGCTGCTGCCGTTGTTGTTGTTACTGCTGTTATTGTTGCTGTTGTTGCAACCCAAAGTTCATCTGAATGTGACCCCGGTTAACTGCAGAGTAAAGCTAACCTTCGCCAGCAGTTAACCATCCTCCTTGCCGAGGTTAGGGAAGGAGCTGAGGAACGTTTGTATAACTGCTCTCAGAGCCGCTTGTCTATACAGGTGCCACCGCGGACGGCGTCCCTCACTAGCATCGCTTCAGTTGCTGAAGACTGTATATGTTATCACTGACCAACAGGGGATGATAAAAAAAAAAAAAAAAAAAAAAAAAGCCGAAGTGCCAAGAGAAATCACCTTTATGCATTTTAATCTGAATATTTACACCAAGGAATAAAAAGAATTACCCTCTAATTTTCTTATAAAAAAAAGAAGAAAAAACTAGCAGGAGCCAGGAATCTGGGACTTAATGGTGTGTAAATGAGTGCTTGGCCCACTGCACTGGGCATGCCGTTGGTAATTTTCCTTCATGTCGTGCTTTCTCTTTCCTTGCTTTCTGGACTCAACATTCCCCATCCTTTGCTGTGAAAAAGCTTTCAGCATGATGATGATGATGATGATAATGATGACGATGATGATAATAAAGGTGATGATGATGAAAAGTCATATAAATGGCGGCTATCTCACCATACCCTTTGGTGGGAAAAAGAGGATACGACGACGACGGTGATTAAAAAAAAAAAAAAAAGGAAAAATGATGAGATACACGGCCGTCATTTCTACCTGGCGAATCCCGCGATAATCCCAGGCTGCGAGGCACGACCACGTACACAGCCTGGAGGAGTACGGCCTAATTCATCACCGCCTCTCTTCCACAACTTCCTCTCCTTATTAAGCTAAAATGTTTATCTTTATCTTTACCAAAACTTTCAAACTTTCCCCCCGACCCTTATTTCCCGCAAGATTTTTTCAGGCCAAAACTTTGCACGTAAATCATGAGCAACATTGTCACAACGGCGGGCTGCTGGCTTATAAGGGGAGCCAAGTGCGTGTTTTCCCTCGCCTAGGTGGGGCCGAGGCGGGGTTGGACAGAGCGTATTCATAAAGATTCCTATTGAATTCTACGGTAAACACGTCTCCATGATGGTTAACTATTAGGGGTCGTCTTTATTAGTTTTCATGTAAAAGATTTGGCGTCGTATTTATAAAGGATATCCTAATCTATATTTACCCTAAACAAGTCTCCACAACTGTTAACTATTATTGCAGCTCGTGCTGTTTTCCGTATTATATTACGTTAATATTCACTCCACCTTGACTGTGAAGTGTTTGGTAGGTGTTTGCGTGAAGACAAGTAGATGTACAAGCAATGCTATACACAATTCAGCTTCTGAGAGTTTAAACATCTGGTCCCAGGCTTGCAGATGGCGATACACGGCCGCCTGTAAACTGTATTACGTGTGCGAAAGACTTTGTACCTGTATGGATCTCGTCAGCAGACATGCCATTTTCCCCTGACAACATACCGGGATGCTGAAGAGAGTTATATGTGAGCAGACTAGGATGTTTACACCCCAAACAACAAACTACATCAAACCAAATTGTATCTGTTATCTTAGTTTTCTCTTCCCTACAGTACCCCTTAGATATATTGACGTCACAACAAACACCATCACTGACTAAGACGTCTAAACCCCTCACTTCCACCGAGCAGTCCTATTTTTAACCCACATTCCTACACACACACCTGCAGCAACTTGCTTTCCTTCTTTAATAGCCTCGCTACTTTTAACAACCGTACCTACGACTTGCACTCTTAAACGTACCCAAAATACACACTCACTCTCCTCGCACCCTCACGCACTCTAACCTCCAGCAACACATCAAAAGCCAAACGCGGGAGCCATCTTTGCTTGGATTAGTCTACCTTCCTCGGTGGGGTCATCCCGCCTTGTAATGCATTTTGGCTGCCTGCCGCTCCGAGGTAATTGGCTATTTAAAGTATATGCTGCTTCTTAGGGCTAAGTTTTGGTACCAAGGCAGCATTTGGCCGGGTTATGACGGAAAGAACGAGTTGTCGGCCGGTCGAGTCCACTTTGCTCAAGATTGTTTTTGTCGCCGAGGGGCGCTGGAAGGCGGGATGGCGGGGGTCGAGGGGAAGATAAGGGAGATTTTGGGTGGAGGGGCGCTGGGAAGTTCAAGAGTCTGGTGAGGAGTTCTGGATAGGAGATTGTCTGAGGATTGTAAAGGGGTCACAAGAAGTCTGATAAGGAAGGAAAGTAGAGGAAAGGATGTTGGAGGGTTGGCGAGAGGGTCGACTGATAAAAAACACTGCCTGATAAGAAGTGAGGCAAGATGGCATGCTATCTTTCCCCCTTTTGCCCTCCCTCCCTCCCTCAACAAAAAAAAAAAAAAAAGTGGTTGCTGTAGTAGCGGAAATGAATTAAAATTGAAAAGGACATCTCTACAATAAAAGTCTGAAACGCAGGAAATTATAGATATGGCGGGGGTTACTTCCATGGGTTATGAAAGACTGATGAGATGTTTGTAAGGTAAAGGGATATCTAGGCAGTACTGGCTGTAAAAACTGGGGACTATGAAAAATGTGTAGAAATGAAGGGGGAGTAGAAGGTGAAATGTCGAAAACAGGAGAGAGGATGGGAGGGGGGAGACAGGTGTAACAGCTCTGGTTGGGAACGTCTGAAAGAACTGGATGAAAAGCAAGACGAAAGTAAAAACGGTAGAACATCGGACAAACTGGAGGGGAGTTGGAAGACATACTGGGACTCAGGAGAAAAGATATGGCGTCGAAAGAAAGTGTGGGACATCGGAAGAAAAGGAGGGACGTGGGAAGAAAAATAAAGTGAGAGTAATAGTTGGAACGTTTGAAGAAAACAGGGTGCGAGTGGATGGTGAGACGCTGGTAGAAAATAAAGTTGGCCGAAAAGAAAAACAAGGCGCAACATAAATAAATAAATAAATAAATAAAATCAAATAAAGTGAGGTGAAGGACGATTGGGACTGCAAGGATGGTCGAAAATGGGGACGTCTGAAGAATTGGAAGGGTGTGAGTAAAGGTGGAAAAAAAAAAAAAAAACGGAAGAAATAAAACAAAAGCGAGATGGGGGACGAAGGGGAGGGCAAAGGATGGTCCGAAGTGGGGACGTCTGAAGAATCCCAAGAATAGCTGGGCGCGAATAAAATGTGGGACGTGGGACGTTGGGGGGGGGGGAGGAGTGGGGATGGAGAGGAAGAAGGTGGTGGAGAGGCGGGACTTTTAGCAGTAAGTGGTGAGGTCTGGCGTGCACACACACTCGTGGCGGCAGCTGGGGAGGGTCGGCAGGTGGTGCGGAGTGGCGGGGGCGGTAAGTGGCGAAACAGAGTGCCGCTGCAGAAGGGAAGGGGGAGGGGGTCGTCAAGAAAGGTGAAGATGGACTGGTCAGGGGTGATGGATGAAATGGTGCGAGGTGAAGATTGGCAGGTAATGAAATGATGTGTGATTCTACTGTATGTTTGGTGGGTGGTTAACTGGGATGTGTTGATTATAAGGTGGACAATAATTGTGGTGATCAACAGTAGGGTATTAACAGGAGAAATAGTTGTTTGAGGAAAAATTATTGGGGATTAACAAGAGTTCTACAATACCTGTATCATAAAAGTGATATGCAAATATATGTTAAGATATATAGGCAAAAGTATCAGTGAGAAAATTATTACAATAAAAAGGAGGGATACATAAAAAAGAAAAAAACATGATAAAACTGAATGTCTCTTATTAAGAGTAGTGAGAGAAAAAGTGTTGGTGGATTAAGAATATGTCAACACTGGGCAGCAGCAGACTGTGGCAGGTCTTGCAATGTAAGCACTCGCAGGAAACGATAAACCTGGCCGGAGAACAATAGCTTTTTTTTTCCTCCGTCGCTTCTCAGTATCCATTTGTCTACCTAGTTCTCATACGAAAAAAAAAAAAAAAAATCCCAGACAATACTTGGCAGAACAATTGGAGAAGCCGAGCAGAAAAGAGGCAACGCAGGACTGAGGAAGAACAATAAGCGAACCATAGACTTACCAGGGACAACAGAACGCGCTTCTGTTCTTAGAGCCTTCGGGTATGCTGGCAAGAATGATCTGTAAATGAGAACCTCGTGACGTGTATTGGGAGGGCAGGGTGGTATTGGATGTGTAGCCGTGAGAGTTATAATGACGTCGTTCTACTTGTGCTTGCGAGGGGAAGACACAAGAAGAGGGGGGGAGAGTTGGCTGTGCTTATGGTGGGAAGAGAATAGGGTGACGTTACGCATTTCATAAGGCTATGAGGGAACAGACTGAAAAGAGGAAGGATGGATGGATATAATGGCTGACGGGTGGTTGGTCGGGTGGTCAGATGGAAGGATGAACAGATGACGGATGAATGGACTGGCGGATGGTGGGGGGGGGGGTGATTAAAAGAATGATGGTATGGCTGATGAATGAACATGTGAGCCGCGGAAAAAAGCCACTGAATAACAACAGCTTTCCTTCAGCGACAATAAACCGCCGTGGCATTCACAGCAACTTATACACTGAAACACTGATGCGTCAGGAGTTAGAGCCAGTGCACTGAAAGAAAGAAAAAACAATGAGAATAATAAGGAGTGGCGGGTCGGGGGCTATAAATAAGGTAGGTGGGTGAAGTGACGTAAATATTTAAACGAACTGAGGCTTCATTTTAGGGAGTTTCTCCTGGCATTTGCAAAGTGACTGAAACTTCTCACCAACACGGACTTCAACAGTGTGGATTTCAACACCACCACAGATTTAACACCACTCCAACATTTTTAACAACTCCCATGGATTTCAACACCACCACAGATTTAACACCACTTCCATGGATTTCAACACAACCACAGATTTAACACCACTCCCATGGATTTCAACACCACCACAGACTTAACACCACTCCCATAGATTTATCACCACTCCCATGGATTTTCAACACCACCACAGATTTAACACCACTCCCACGGATTTCAACATGGCAGATTTCACGCCGCTATAATGGATTTCAGCACCACAGATCTCGTCACCACGGACCTGGAATTAACAAACTGAAAATTAACACAGAGAAAATTAACACCACACAGTCGCCACAGAGAAGTTAAGCACGACCAGTATTAACACTGACAACGGTGAATTTTCCTGAACAGAAGAAAATCGTCTGTACTCAGCCAAAAAGAAGTGTCTAGTTTGTAATCAGTAGCCTTAGAGTTAACCCAAGTAATCTTTAACACTCTTGGTGCTTGGGATTTCCGTAGGACAAATTAAATCGTCTGCAGAGTGCCAGAATACACTGCAAAGTTCGTGAGTTGTAAAATAAACACCATCAAGAACTGTACTAAGTGTTATACTGCACCATGAAAATCCATTAACTCCTTCACAGTGATGACGTTCTTCGTGTCCCTACTTTATTCTTGCTACCGTCAGACGATTTTATGCAGTTTAGGGAGGGAGGGAACTCTTGCCGATAAGGTGCTAGAAACTACATGCATGAAACTCGCCAGTACCTGACTCATGTACGTTATTCTTGCTAGCATCTAACAATTCTGTTCAGCTTTGGACACACACACACACACACACACACACACACACACACACACACACACACACACACACACACACACTAGAACCGAGCACCCATTACTAGCACAAAGAGAAACACCAGAGACAGCGTGAAATCTAACACCAAAGATAATACCACCACAAATAATGGCACCGGAAACATTTAATTAAGACAGCATTTTTTTTTTTACTTGTTGCGTTCAGAATAGAAAAAAAAAACAAACACACACACACACACCATGGTACAGTCGAAGGGGTTAACGGCTCCACTCCCGGTAAGACATAATTACTTTATTCTTTCTCCGTCCATTGAGCTTTGAGAAACACTTTGAACTGATGAGGTTAGCTGAGGCATTCACTAACCTACTGAGTACGTGAAACTCTTCTGTTGAGAAAAAAAAAAAAGTGTATGGACCCAGCTATAATAAACTAAAAAAATAAATAAAAAATACGTCAGGGAATCAGGAGGTCAAAACCATGGCAACGCTATCGCTGATTTCATGTAAGGTCAGAAGACTCCTCAGTATCTCTTATTAAGGAACTGATCTCTACATGCAAGGCATTATATTCTCATCTGTGCTGTTCATGTAACAGGTAAATATAACATATAAGATAATGACAACGTCTGTTAGGAAAAAAGAAAAAAAAAAGTGTCGGTAGGGAAGTGGTGTACGTCCCCTAATTTTTTCAGTACGATGACGTCTTATTTATGGTATTCACATGACTGCCACACGATTTTTCTCAGCTTCTCTCGTACTCAAGGGGTAAACGAAATCTATATCTAACCCCTCCCAATTAGAAAAATCTCTCCAAAGCCAAATAAAATCACCCAAGGGTATCAAAAATAAAACAAAAACCTATGTCACAGTGGTTAAGGTGTAAGATCAAGGTATTCTTCCAGTGCTGACCCAGTGGTGACCGCCTTAGACTGGATCCTCGCCAAACTGCTATGGATTTCTGATGAGCCTCTCCCTCTATGGCCGCCCACCCTTCACATAACCCACATTCCACTCTTCACTGGAAGCAGCGTTGGTCAAAGACAAACAGCTGACAGGAAGAAAAAATATCATCGTACTGGAAGGGATTATCTAGAAGTTTTTTTTTTTTTTAATAAATGTTCTTGCAAGCTCCCAGCCTTTGGCTTTTTCCTCTGTGTATTAAAAAATGATGAGTATTACTACCGGCTAAGTTCACAGGCGTATATTTTCTAACTTCTGTATTATAAAGTCTATATTTATCTATCTAATCATCTAGCTATGTATTTAACTAATGACTTAGGCCACATCTATAGGGGGTGTTCTCCACTATAGGACCGGTACCCCAAAGACCCTTCGTCCCAAGACAGACCACCCTTTCTCGCAACATACTTTGCCGTTCCACTTTGCTCTCGCTCTTCTCCTTCCAACGAAACCACCCTCACGGGCTCTCCTAGTCAGTCTCTCATTCTCACCATTCACTTCATCACCTCAGAGTATCTACCTAACTCTTTCTTGCTCTCTATCTATCTAAACATATATATATATATATATATATATATATATATATATAGATATATATATATATATATATATATATATATATATATATATATATATATATATATATATATATATATATATATATATATATATATATATATATATATATATATATATATATATATATATATATATATATATATATATATATATATATATATATATATATATATATATATATATATATATATATATATATATATATACTGTATATACGGTATATAAATGTTAAAAGGGGCCCATTACGACTTCACTTTCCAACTACCTGCCACTGAGGGGAAATATTTACCTCGCCAGATAGTCTGCCAGACGTTTTATCTCTGACACTGGAGACTTCCTAGCACTTCTTTCTTGGCGATTTATACATCACTCGTCAATACCCTCTCATAGCCACTCATATTATCTTTAGTCCCTTCAGCCAGAGGACGAGTTTTATATTTTATTCTTGCTATATCTGACGATTCTGTTCAGGTAAGGAGAGACTTTTCGTACAGCAGGGATTAGATGTAGCCTTTTTTAACGTCTCCGTTAAGAGAGAGGCTCTTCCAAATTGTGCAAAATAGTCTGATGTTAGAAAAAAATAAATGAAAAAGACACCTTCGGCTGAAGACATTTGCATCAACAACATTCAAGAGGATATTAAGGTGCAACATGCAAAAACACAGCATCCAGAGAAAAGCATTATGAAATCTTCTACGTCAGCGGAAATGCGGCCAACTTAAACCTGCATATTGTCTTGTATGCCATTTGCAGTATAGCTTTCAAACATGGACGCGGTGGGCATCTATGCTACAAAATACAAGAGGATGTTAAAGTGTTACGGGCAAAATCAATTGCTAATAAACAGGGGTTACGTACTGTAGATTGTCTGTATCATTTGAATAATCGAAGTACTTTGCCTCAACAAACTACATGCTGATATTAAGGTGCAACTGTGAAAATATACCACTGAGGAAAAAAATGCTCATAAAATCTACTAAGTCATCGAGAACCATGCCACTACCTATTGCTGTAGCCTGCTGTCCCCTCTGCCGGCGCGGGGTTAACAGCGTATAACTGCAGCAGAGGCGTAACGAGGTGGAAGGTCATACAGCACAGAGTAATGGTCGTTAGGTGGGATACAGAGGCTGTTTGGAGTGTGACAAAGAGGGGCGACAGGATGTGACAGTAAAGCAATGGTCACACAGAAATGTAATATTGTTAAGGAAACTGCAGAAAAAATGAGAGATAGATAAATAGATAAATAATATATATATATATATATATATATATATATATATATATATATATATATATATATATATATATATATATATATATATATATATATATATATATATATATATATATATATATATATATATATATATATATATATATATATATATATATATATATATATATATATATATATATATATATATATATATATATTTATATATATATATATATATTTAAATATATATATATATATATAGAGAGAGAGAGAGAGAGAGAGAGAGAGATCACAGAGTGGAAAAAACAATGTGTTACCAAAACAACAAAATCTGAGACAGCAAAGGGACCCACACAGAAATATGTACACCTTTTACTACTACGCGTCCTTCTTAAGGTGGTCAAAATCGTCTGACGGTATCATCAATCAACAAAAAAAGGAAGGTTACTGTATTGAAGGGGTAATGGGAATTGTTTCCAGATTCCTTCATGACGATGTTCTTCCTAAAAATAAAAAAAATTATTTGGCAGTAGAACAAATATAGTTACAGCGATGTCACAGTATCAGCAAAGGAGCAACAGTTTGTCAGAGTTGTCAGAGATAAAAAGGAAAATGTGAAAGCAACAGCCGTCTGTGTGGCAATGTTGCTAAAGAGTGTGATTCAGGCAAATCTGAATGTGTAGCAAGAATAACAGTGTATGTATTTTAATAGCACTAACTGCTCTCTAATGCTTCGCCACTGACCCTCCAAACACTCCAGCCTCTCACAGCTCAAGAGGTTTGTTTACCTTCACCGCCTGACATCATTACCTCAACTTTTCATAGCACCAAGGGTAATATTCTAATTGGCTTTGAAAATTTAGCAACACCTCTTTCTTTGCGACTTATTCTGCACAATATGTCAATATCCTTTTGCTATGTTATCGACTCAAAATATGCCGAAAATAAAATAATACACACCATATACGAAAAGCTAAGCTATAATATGCAAAGGAAATCGTTAAGGATGCGATGTTACGAAACCTCAATCAGTATACGGTCCCAACTTGATGTATTTCCAGCTCTTGTTTCCATCCACTTCCTTCTAATTTTTCCAAACTCCTCGCCACCTTTTCCCTCAATTAGACTTTTACATTCACAAGGTACTTCAGATACGCCACATGACTCGGCTCCATCCTGCTCCCCCTCCCCCCTCCTTTCCACTACTTTCACATTGTCTCCTAGGTTCATATTCCGTCCACATCTTCCCTCCATTTTCTTTTATTAATTACTCCAACGTTCACTAAAATTTCGTCTTCTCCATCATATTCTTACCCTCTTCTATCATCGCCGTCAAAACTCTCCAGCTCCTGATCTCTCCACCTCCAACTAAAATCACCTCCATATCTACTTCTCGTCTCCAGCTTTCATTTCGACTTTCAAATTCCACCTCCTGCCTTCGACTGATCTTTGTTTTCCCCTGGACTATCTGAAACTCTCCTCACTTCACACCCCCTACGTTTCTGTCACCATTTTACCTCCCCAGACCGACAAGCTTCTCTGCCACCAACATAAAACCTTCCCCAGTCCAGTCCCGGCTTCCCTTGCATTCATGTCCTGTATCACTATTTTCAAGTCCATCCACTCCCCATGCCCCGTCTCCCTGCTTCCACCTCCACCTTCACCTCCCCAGGCCACCACCACCACCACCGCCACCACCACCAACCAGCCTCTCGCCTCCGCTGAGTTCCAATCGATTAACTCCATCCAAATAGTTCATTAGGTTTTTTTCTGGGCATCTGAATCATTTGCAGTGGTGCGGGAGGAGACAAATTCCCTGATATTTAAGCAGCACAAACATGACGCGTTATATAAGATTTACCTGATGAGACGCCACGCTCTTACGCCACCAGATTCGCAGCAGGCAGCGTGTGAATTTTGCTTAAGAAGGCGTTTATATATATATATATATATATATATATATATATATATATATATATATATATATATATATATATATACTGTATATAAATAGATAGATAACCAATTGTAAGTTCTCCCAGATTATTATCACACTGTACTTTTTATTTGTATCATATTCTTAGATGAATAAAATCGCCTGGCGTCAGCTGGAGTAGAATACTCGACTTGTCCCAACCATGTGACTGTTGAAAGTTGATAAATACCGTGTGAAAATTACTTACCAATTAGAAATCAAAGCGTAATAAAGTTTAGAAAAAAAAAAGAAAAAAAAAAGAAAAAGGAAGGCAACAGATCTAAATGGTCTCATTAAAATTAAAGAAGTACCTATATCACCCCTGATCAATCAAAGAAACCATATCTACCGGTATATCATTTTATAAAAGCACTCCACACTTCGTTTGGAAAAAAAAAATCATCAATCCACACTCATTATCAAATGCCATATGCAGACACAAAAAAGGAAAAAAAAAGAAAAGCGCACACACACACACACAGACACAGACACACACACACACACACAGCCCATCTTAACTAACTGCAGTTCCCCATTCTATTTCACTCTCCCCTCCAGCATAGTTATTTTCTGAAACTCACACCTGTACCTCGTTGCCAGTTTACCTTCTTTCCTATCAAAAAGACTGACAGACTGACTGACAGACATACGTGTTTAATATATATATATATATATATATATATATATATATATATATATATAGAGAGAGAGAGAGAGAGAGAGAGAGAGAGAGAGAGAGAGAGAGAGAGAGAGAGAGAATGGGTGCTATTGTTCTAGTAGCAGGCAGACCCGAGGCAGCACAGAGAAACTGGAAATCGATACTGAGAAACACTGAGCCAATGTGTGTGTGTGTGTGTGTGTGTGTGTGTGTGTGTGTGTGTGTGTGTGTGTGTGTGTGTGTGTGTGTGTGTGTGTGTGTGTGTGTGTAAACCTATACCAGTTGCATCAGTCGCCGTGAAGGTCATTTGCTTTACGCACAACATTTCGAATCCCGAAAAGGCAACTGCTGATTATTGTGCGACACAACCAGGAAAGTAGGCCAGGCACATCACCTCCAATGCTCAGGGCCACGCTGGCCGAGCCTCTGACCCGTACACACCCCACTGGAATAAAGTGGAAGTGGATGTTTGAGTACTGTGTTCATAAGGCCATTCATAATTCATGCGCACATGTATTACGGTGGCTTTATAATACCTCTTCCTTGGTGATATACTGTATTTTCCCTATTACATATTTTCCTCTTGTGTGTTGTTATAATCCTATTGATATAAACACAGAGGAGATAATAAAGGTACCGGATGTAAAGATATAAAAACAAGGAAGATGTGCTAAGGAGTGTTCTTTGCTGATGAGAATGCAGGCCTTATAACGTGCAGTGCGGCCGTGAAGATGGCATGACTGACAAACTTGCTGCAATGTCGGCGGGAAAGAGGATGGATTATAGGAAGAATTTGTTTGTTGATGGTGTGATTTCAGGAAAGGGAACAAGTGCCAAAACTTACACCAACAAGCATAAGCAGTATTTTGTGGGTAAGGAACAAAAACAAACACATTCAAGGTGACTGACAATGAACGCACCCAACAAACATTCCCCCACACTACGACACGCAAACGTGGTATTACCAGACCAGGGTAAAGAGACCTTGCCCAACGGTCTCTCGGTTGTCCCGGAAATCAAAATCGGAACCTCTAGGCTGAGAACCAGTGTACAGGTACTTCCGCTTTCACCTCCGCCACGCCCCACCTCCAACGTGAATAAATGAGGAGGAAGTTCATTGAGATTATTTTTTACTGCTGACCTGCTGCGGTATTATAAAGTACGAGAGAATATTGATAGCACTGTCCTTTGCGCCATAAAATCATATGACAATGAAACTAAATAATAACAATTAGAACATCAACAGCAGCAGCACCAGTAAACAACAAACGCTATAGCTGAATATTACTGGGTCTCGAGCTTGCAGAAAATTTTAAAAACTTCTAGAATTTGGGGGTCGAGTCAACCTGAGGCCCGAGCCCTTCAATTTCCCCAGGGGGTGGACTCGCCAAATAATACAAATTACCCATAATTCCCTGGCCGGCCCCGTCACTCCTGCGCTATTAAGTAATCGTGTCGCCGCGATTATGTTGTTAAGGGACCGGTTTTGTTTGCTCGCCGCCGATCACCGACAATTAATCGTGGAATTTTCTCCCGAATTTACCTTGTGGCTGGGAGGTCGCGTGTGTTGGTACGATTTTACACCGTGTGGCCGGTACCAGTGATGCTGCTGTAAAGACCAGTGGCCGGTGGTTTGGGGCGGGTCTGTGCAAACACGGGGCCTCGTCAGTAATGGCAGGGAAATGTGGATGATAAAACTGTTAGGCCCTGACCTCGTTTCAGCATTAGCCTCGACTCCGCCACCGACGCAAACAATAAAAGCGACCACAAGCTTTTCGTATTTAACCCGTTCAGTATTTTTTTTATTTTTTTTTTTTAATCTCCAACTCCTCTCACCCCCAAACGATTTCATCTGGCTAGGAGTAGACGTGTCGCAGAAACAGTCTCCATTTGCTCCTTCATGACGCTGACGTTAATTATTACTTTTTTAAAATCACTGTCTTGCTATCGCCGGACGATTTAATTCATCATAAAAAGGTATCTCGACATTATTGGCTAACCTCGATCTACTATCATCACAATTATAAATATCTATCTATCTATCTACCTATCTATATACATACATATCTATGTATCTATCTATCTGTTTATCTATATACATACTGTACATATCTATCTATTGCCTATCTATATATATACATACAGTACATATCTATCTATCTATATATAAATCATATCTATATATAAATTATGTCTATATATATATATATATATATATATATATATATATATATATATATATACATATACATATACATACACACATATATATATATATAATAAACTTAGTAATTTAAAATAAAGTAATGATTTTCGCGTTTATGCTGGTACGATTGCTAACATCCCCCTTCGCATGTTTATGGCTTATGTGAAACCGTATAATGTTAAACTGTCCCTCATATTCTTTTCACAGTTCATAAAACAGTTAAATTTTGACAAGGCCATACTGCAGCGGCGGCCATTACTGCACGCATACCTAGCTAAAGACCCCCTGATTACAGACTCACTTCCATACCGTCTGATTATTAACATACCAACCTTGTCATAGCATAAAACTTTATCTTAGGACGTAGGAAAGCCACCGGTACTGTATATCTTAATCTTTTTCTTCTTCCTCCACCCCCTCATCATCGTCGTCATCAATCATCGTAGTCGTCGTCGTCCCACTAATATACTTCTGGTGTGTGTGATCCACGAACAAGAAAGCAGATCATTAGGAAAAGCTATCATCATCATCATCATCACATCTCAATTCTCTCTTTCATTAATGATGTTGGCATGATCCAGAGACAGGAAAAAGGGAAACACTTAGATAGGATAATTACTGTCAGCGACCACGGTAAAAAATAACCATACCTCCATTTACTTCTAACTCAAGCCCTGGTTGCTGAATCACACACAAACTTTAGATCAATTCCCTGTCCTAATTACTGTAAGATGCACTTCTGTGCGAGGGACACAGAAGGGAAAGCGTGGGATCTTCCCATGTCCCTTGTTTTTCCTACACAGAGAGGTCTTAACTGCGAGTGGAAAATTGTTGTAACTTATACTGAACAACATGGCTGAGGTACAGTATATTCAGGAGAGACTTGGTTCTCTATATCGGGTATCTCCGTATTAATTAGCACTGCGGTGATATGCACAGGACAACAAACATTCCCATTCCTCCACCTTGACTCCTGTGATGAAGTGAGTACAGTTAAGGACAATAATTCTTTTACAATATCGAAAACTGTGCCGAAACCCAACGAGGTTTTGCTAAATGCATAGAATGCAATCAAGTGCGTGGGAATCTCGCTTCAATAATTCGGAAGCTCATTTGTGAATGGAAATGCTGACTGTGCAAGGATAAATGTTCTTAGGACGGTCAATAATTCAGTATGATGATGCTCTGTTAATTTATTTCTGCTTAACAAAGGTGATCATATTCAGCTTAAGGAACACCTCTTGCGGGGCTAAGCTGTATTTAACAATACTGTAATATCCGGGCTAAAACAAATTTAATGTCGTCGTAAAGAGACGGTTAAGCAGATGGAGCCAACGTGAATACAAGGCAACAAATTCCAGCGTCTTCTACGGAGCAGTTACGTATTAGAAGAGGCTATCCTGCATGACACGTTGCAAGACGCATTTATGGAATGACTTTGAACAGCAGGTGTGGCTAGTCTGCATGCCATGTTACAGAGCGCATTCAGAAGTGTAGTGTGCATGCCATGTTACAGAGCGCATTCAGAAGTGTAGTGTGCATGCCATGTTACAGAGCGCATTCAGAAGTATAGTTTGCATAGTCTGCATGCCATGCTACAGAGCGCATTCAGAAGTATAGTCTGCATGCCATGTTACAGAGCGCATTAAAAAGTACAGTCTGCATGCCATGTTACAGAGTGCATTCAGAAGTAAAGCAGTCAGACACACTCTACCCTTATTACGGTTTCAAATATGGTTGTCACAAACTGGTGACTTGCTTACAGCTTCACCATCTCCATTCCAACCCCATCATTATAAGCGTTGGATCACACAGCCACCTTCAATCCTGGGTTAATGGATGAATAACTCGTTACAGGCTCAAAAGGTTGTTTGGGATGGGCAACACGACTAAGAGCCTCATGGCGTCTGTCCCCAATTAACCATCTTACTTTTACAACACTAAGTCTCCAATACAGAGATGAAAACCGTTTCGGGTAGCAAGAGTAACAATAAATGGACGTCCTCGTACTGGTGAGTTTAAACAACAAAATACCAACAAAAGCGAAAGCCTTCCTTCCTTCTCTCACCATTCTCAGTGCCTCAGTGTTTCTCAGAGATTTTTACAGAAAAAACTATTAAATCTCTCATGATCGGGACAAATCTAGCATTCTATTCCAGCTTATGGCAGACGACTTTACATGCTAAGAATGAGTCAAAGAAATCTGGGAATGATATCTGCCTTTATATTCAATCCTATAACCCTCTCCCACTTCACATTAATCGTCCTATTTTGGATGTCAACGTTCTTACCTTCACCGATGAACTGACTAATATTTGCCTTTATCTTTTAGCTTTCTGTCTCCTCCCCACCTCCGTTTGCCTAATCTTTTTACTTTTATTACGGAACTGACTCTTATTCCCCTTCATATCATAGCTCTAATATAGCTTCTCTCTCACTTTAAGTTTAATTATCTACCACTCTCTCCCATCTTAAGTTAACAAATGTTTCGGATTAATTACAGAACTGACTGTAGATTGAAGCTTCCTTTTTCCTGCCTTTACATCTAATCTCCTACTCGTTTCACATTTAATATGTAATTTTCTACCTCTACCTCACGCCAGTTTGCCGAACCCAATAATATCCACCCTTTTATCGCCTGCTCCACCTCCAGCTCATACTCTCCGACACCACCACCAATTAACACATCCATGTCTTCTGAAACTCCTTCACACGCACTTTACACTGTATTTTATTCTTCCTGTCACCTGACGATTCCATCCAGGTTAAGAGAAAGTTGAGGTATCAGATTTAGCCTTCTTTAATTAATTTACTACCACGGTGTTCTCTTTTGCTGAATAATTGTCTGGTAGCAGCAGGGCTAATATAAAACTTTTGACCTCGGGCTGACTGGGTTAAGCTGTGACTCAGGGGTTTGGATGTCCTGAACACAATCGTCTCTCGTGTTTTGAGGTAAGATTCGAGTTCTCAGTTCTTGGTCAAAACGTTCATCTTTGAAGTTTTTAACCTTTTTTTTATGCCCCTCTAGGTTTCTCCAAAATAAGTTAACATCCTTTGAAAGGCAAAATAAACTGAAAAAGACCCAATACGTAATCAAAGGGTTGTAACAGCCTTGGACCTTGGTTACAGAGTGACTCGGTATAAGGCACGCACCAACTGCACATACGCTGAAAATGAAATGAGGAAGAATACAAAGTATTTGGAAATACTGAAAGAGTAATGTGGGAATATACGTGTAATCGTGAGTCAGGAACGTTATTGGCTTATGAAGTGATAATTACCGGTGTAAAAAAAAAAATCTATATCTATACCTCTCTCTCTCTCTCTATTAAAGTTATCAGACGTTCTATTTACAGGGCAGCCAAAGAAGAGGATTGTCAGTAACACACACACACACACACACACACACACACACACACACACACACACACACACACACACACACACACTAATAAGATAACACGTAGCAGTCATGAATACAATGTAAATAGGAGAGAGAGAGAGAGAGAGAGAGAGAGAGAGAGAGAGAGAGAGAGAGAGAGAGAGACTGGATGTGAGGGGTGCAAGTTAATTGAATGGAGCAAGAGTGGTTTGCAAGAGTGCCGGGCAAATGACAATGTAGACGACATATAATGGAGAGAGGGCGAGGAAGGGGAAAACAGCCTCCACTGCACACACACAGGGGAGCTGCAGGTTTTTTGAGGCTTTCTTTACATATTCCCTGAGTAACCATTTGCCCTCCTGATATCCTAGGGCTTTATGCGTCGCCCCCTCTGAAATTATATATATACAGTTTACATTAGATTTGCCTGTGCGTTCCCTTGTGCCTCGACTATTGTTTCTCTCTCTCTCTCTCTCTCTCTCTCTCTCTCTCTCTCTAATTCGTAAGGTTTATGATTTATATAACAATCTAGGCATACCTCCTCTCTCTCTCTCTCTCTCTCTCTCCAAACTGTACCCTCTCATAGATTCCTGTATTGTCTGTCCCAACCCATACAAGTCTCTCTCTCTCTCTCTCTCTCTCTCTCTCTCTCTCTCTTTCTCTCCATACAAGCCCAGCCACCCAACCACCTTCACTCTAACCCATACAATCGAAGCCAATTCTTGCCACAAATTGGATCGGGTCCCGCCTTGCTCATCACCCCAGCCTCCCCATTACCCATTAGGTCTATTGTGGTGGGGGACGTGACCGAGGTAGCGAGCAGGCATTACCTAGGTTGGTCGTCATTAGAGTGGTTAGGGAGGCAGGGGGAGAGACACAGCGGTACTACTGTATGGAGGAGGACTAGTGGCGTTGGTAAATGTTTTGGTCTTGCTCTCTCTTTCATAACATCGATCGCTACGTCGTTTCTCCTCTGTTCACTTCTACAGCTAATGGGAAAGAACCTATAATTTGGTGCACGGTACTCCGGCACTGAAAGGTAGTGGCGAGATGGGAAAGTTTTTTGTTGTCTTCATCTCCCTCCATTATATTGCACATCGACTCATATATTATTTTACCTCACTCATCAAGGATACTAATGGCAGGGAACTTGTCTGAGGAGGAGGAGGAGGAGATGATTAGGCGAGGGAGAGGGGCAGTGGTACTGAACTAACTGAAAATCTTTTGTTCTCCTAAGCTCTTCGATTCTTTTTTTTTTTGCTCACTGATTGCTACATTATTTTTATTCATTTAAGTAACTGACAGAGATATTAGTACAGCTTTTTTTTGTGTGTGTGTGTCTGGAACTGGAGAGGATAGGGCGAGGGACAGTTAGAGGCATATTAGTACTAAACGAAACTTTGTGGGGTTTGGAAATTTCTTGTTCTCATCTGCTCTTCCATAATACTGTTCATCGTATTCCCCATTCATCTAACTGACAGAAAACACATTTTACTTTTTCCTTATTCTTTATTTTTTAATTTTTTAGTTGGCGAGAAAACAAGGGAAAAGACAGGCCAATGTATTCTTGTACTGAAAGCAACTAGAATTATTTTGCTCTCTTAATCTATTCCACTTTATGCTGATCGATCGGTACGTTGTTCTGTTCCTCTGTATAACTGATGGAAATTACTTATTATTATTATCATTATCATTATTATTATTATTATCATTACTGAAAATTTTTTGCTCTGTTGACTTCCACTTTTTTGCTTATCGATCCCTGCAAAGATTTTAGCAATTCATTTATACAAATGATAACAGCGACAGTACTTCTTTGTCCTTCTTCCGTATCAGCAGGAAGAAGTGAGGGAAAGGTAACCGTGGTACTTCCGTATTGGTAGGAGCTGATGTCTGAATAAGTTGTGTTACCTTGATCGCCTCTGATAATACTGTTCATCCATCGCCACTACTGTATTCATGGAGAGGAGAGAGAGAGAGAGAGAGAGAGAGAGAGAGAGAGAGAGAGAGAGAGAGAGAGAGAGAGAGAGAGACCCTAAACTGAAAGGAAACGGTGGTATCTGGAAATCTGTTGTCCATTATGTCTTCCATTTTATTGTCTATCGATTGTTGCGCTGTTCTGACTCATGCATCCAACTACTGACAAAGAATGCAGTGAGAGAAGCCAAAGTAATGCCATGCTGAGAACTGAATAAATACCTTTTCCTAGTAATCGCTTCCATGTTATTGACTCATTTAGTATTAATACCCATCAGTCCAACTAATCGGAGATAATTTTTCAACTAATGGGAGGGATTTGTTTTTTCTATTGGTTGCGAAAGGTTGAGGTGGTGCTGTACGGAATGGAGCTGGTGGTATTTGCGAATCATTTATCATCTCAATCTCTTCCACTTTATTGCTCATCGACCGCTGTGGTGTTTTTACTAGGTGACCCAGCTAATGAAAAAGAATGTGGATATCGAGGAGAATGAGGATGAGATGGATGAGCAGGCTGAGGATGAGGAAGTGGAGGAGTATAATCGGGATAAAAATTTCACCTACTGTTACACTGCACCTATTTTACTGTTGGGCAGATCCGTGACTTTCCTTCCTGAAGCATCATATCAAAGAAAATCATCCATGGGTAGAGAAACATACCAAACTTCTCTCAGCCCAGAAATGTTATCCAGCAGAGGGAAAAGAAATTCAGAAGAAGTGAAATATTATGCGAACGTTTTTCCTCGACTGTACTTCTCTACTAAAAAGAAACCTGTATTCAGAAGTTTATTGTTCTTGTAATCCCTTCCCTTTCAGAGCTCATCGATCGCTTCACTTCTTTAACTGATGAGAAATTGTATTGCTTTCCTGTAGGGTGTGGGAAGAGCGAGTAAGAGGACGAGGCACTGTTCCTAAATATTCTTATTCTTGTTGTTGTTGCTGTTTGTTGTTGTTGTTATTATTGTTATTATTATAATTATGTTATTATTATTGTTGTTATTATTATTATTATTATTATTATTATTACTGCTACTGCTACTGCTGCTGCTGCTACTACTACTACTACTACTGCCGCCACGAAATTATTGGTATTATATTATTATATTAAAGGCACGGGACGGAGGGCTTCTAACAAAGTAACAACATAAAGAGCAGGAATTTGCGCCTATGCTAAAAAGGGAAGATATAATTTGTGTGTCCTCGCTCTTAGGACTTGCGGATGTGTTGTGACAGCAGTACAATGTTTTCCCGTTGTTACAGTTTCATTATGCATTCTTAGTGTATTGCGATGCTTTTTTATTTATTTATTTATTTTTTAAGCTTCACGTGTTGCACTTTGACACTCGGGCCACATTTTGTCACACGAATACCTGATTTCCCCCAATTCTCTTGTGAACTCGCGGCAGCAAATTTCAAATCCTCCACGATCTTCATTTCCTATATTGTTCACTGTAATTAGTTTCCATGTATTTTTATTACTCAGCACCATCAATACTCTTTAATAGACTAAACTCTGCTTAAAATTGCCTCCATATTAAATGCTTAATTGCAACAACAGACAAATACCAGGACATAATGCTAAACACAAAGGATGTACAGCCATAGTAGTATATTTTCTGCCACTGAGGTGCGTGAAATAAGTTGCAGAAAAACGAAAATTTAGGCCATGTTAAGGTGAAAGATGTATAGTTGCACCGACACAGTCTAAGTTTCGCTTTAATTTCGCGTTTTCATACAAGGCGACGTTCTCTTTATTTCTAACCCCTTCCTGTCTGATTAATATCTCCTAAGCTGATCAGAACAGCTTGGCATTACGAAAAATAAAATATAAATGACGGCCCTTTACCGCAGACGACCTAATTCTTCTGTTATACATGAACCGCTGGTAAGTTTTCGCCGTGTGTTGTGTACCTGAGGCGGCAAGTTACAATGCTTGCTCACTCTTACAACACCAACCACAAACTTCCTCAGCCTCTAGCGACCTTTCCGACACAAAGTTCCTAAGACCTGCTGAAGGTCTGACCCTTCTTGACATCTAGCATGAAGAATAAATAAACTGGTAGATATGTGATAGACAGAGGTTGATAGAGGAAGTATTATACAGATACAGATATACAAATTAAATGATGGATTGAAAATAAAGCCATCCATCTAACTATCTACCTACCTAGCTTGAATAAATAAATTGAAAGATCGACATACAATTATATATATATATATATATATATATATATATATATATATATATATATATATATATATATATATATACACATATATATATATATATATATATATATATATATATATATATATAATGAGAGAGAGAGAGAGAGAGAGAGAGAGAGAGAGAGAGAGAGGCACCATCATTATATTTATGTCAACCTTTCTCGCCCGGTTGCAGGTAAAAGTTTAACTCGAATGTTTGTAGTCTTTTGCCCGTCACCCCCCCCCCCTTTTTTTCTTCACCTATGAAATCGTAACACGTCTGTGAACCTTGTTATTTAACCATGTATTTATTTCATCATGCCTCAAAGCTCTACCTTTCCTCGCATGGCTGGTATTTCTGTTCACTTTCTTATTACTACAAACCCCTTTAATAGGATAACCTAGTTTTTTTTCTTCAACTGACTTCTTGCTATTTTCTGACCATTCTGTTTAGCTCAGGATAGATTTTTTGAACATGAGGGGTTAGATACGGCCTTCATTAATCCCTTTACTGCACGACGCCTCCCCTAAGCTAAATAAAGTTGTCCTGTATTGGCAAGAATATCAGAAAAGATGCGTTCTTGGAATGAAGGGATTAAGTTATCATACCCTAATAGATTTATTTCTTCTTTCACCAGCAAGGTCACAGCAATTTTCCCTTGACCCTCTATTTGTGTGTGTGTGTGTGTGTGTGTGTGTGTGTGTGTGTGTGTGTGTGTGTGTGTGTTTTCTTAATCTGCATCAAGTACAGCTGTATTATATTTTTTCCCTCCACTTGACAGAATCAGAGGAGCGTGTTGTCACTGGGATCAACAGGTGTCCGTCCGTACAGATGGGTGGCAGGGCGGCTGGACGAGCGTAGATATATAGTTGCCGGGCCAGAACTCAGAAAGTATTCACTATACTGTAGAGTCATGACATTTCACATAGCTATGTGTCTTATAGTGAACTGCTGTCTTTTGATAGGTTGAATGGTGTGTCGTAAGTATTATTTTTTTTTAATGGTAAAAAAAAATAAAAAAATAAAAAAATTTCCTGAGATTTCAATGCGACCTGCGCAAGGAATTTGAATGGCCTTGATTATGTGTCTTCAAGGCGTTTTCCTTAGGCCCACCTTTAAAACAAAAGACTGGTGGGGGGGGGGACTGAGGCCCTTATGAGCTTGGTTAGGTGTGCAGGGAAGTGGGGGATATGTGCTTGGTCAGGTGGAGAATTGCAACAGCGTTGCGTTGCCTATGTTTGCTTTAATATTATCACTTATGTTAAATGTGTATTGCAGTTTTTGTGTGTTCCTTATTTTTCAAAACCTGAATCTCTGCATGCTTAGATAAATAAAAAAAATAAATAAATAAATAAAAAAAAAAGTCAATTTTCTTTAGCCTGCTCGTTCTCGTTTTCGACTCTTGTTTTCTTCCCCACTCAATATTACCCTAAATTATTCTTCTCAGTTTTCCCATTTTTTCCTCCTTCATCATCGCCCTCATTACGGCCCCTTCCAGCTCCCTGGGCGTGGAAAATAAAGCCCCCCGCCTGATTAATCCCGAACACACGCCTCTCATTAATCCCGTTCCCGCCACAACAGTTCCCGCGTAGAGAGGCCTCCATGTTCACCTACCATATTTTGGGTCGAGGCTGTTGGTTATTTCACCCTGTATTTTGCCAGTTTATGTTTCCTTGTCCTGTTTTACCTATTCATGTTTGACTCTCGGCGATATCTATTTCTTTTAGTCTGACTACATACATTTCGGTCCTAAATTTTTACCTTCCAAATCTGTTTGTACCTCACTGTAGCCGAATTATAACGATGTTTTCATACAGCCGCAGGAAAAAAACAGTCCCCCGGGTCACGGTGGGCTGTAATCCATGTCACTGCATCTCTCTCAGACTTACAGGTACTATTTTATTCTGACTGACATTAGACGATTTGATAAAGGTAGTGTTAAAGCTTCGGGATCTCAGTGGGATACTATTTCTTTAATTGCTGTAGCCCACTTTAGACCCGCTGATTCACATGACTGCACGTGTTCATGTTTTGTTGGAAACCTTAATGTTTTGAGAGAGAGTTTCACCTACCCTTCCCGACATCCATTGCGCTTGACTTCTTTCGCTGCTGATTTGTTTCAGTTTTCCTTACGACTTATTAGATTTAATGTACTCCCGTGTGCCCCCTGTTCTTGTATCACAGGTATACGGTGTTAAAATATGTCACTCTATCAATCGTCTATGGTGTAAAAACTATATTTATTAACCTGTACTTGATATTTCATGTTTACCGACCATTTTCTCCCTATTCTGGCTTGGTCTTCAGTGACATCATTTCTTAGAGGGTGGAGGCTTGAACGAGGTGCTAAATAAAGAATAATAAGTAATACAAAGAACATACAAGCGGATTATGGTGGTTTCAGTCATACAACTTAGTTTAATTCTTTGAACAAAACAGCTCTTCCGTAAGCTGAATAAAATCGTCTAGAAGCAGCCAGATGAAAATAAATAAAAAATAATCATACCGACAGAACTGTTTTCGACTGTTACTACGCAGAACTATACCGATTAGCTAAATTAGCATTATGGTGCAATCTAACGTGACCAAAAATGTATTGGATTTTAACGTAACCGGCGCAAGCATAAGAAAGCAGATTCTTGTGTAGATCCAACAAACAGGAGTTTCTGGCCGACACCGAAGCTGCAGCCGAACTCTCTCTGGCTTCCTCATTTCCTGGGAGCGGCTCATCTTACTCTCTCCGCGCGGGTTATTTAATGGATGAATCCGCCGAAAAAGTCTTCTTGAATTACACTCCGGTCTGGGTTCGGAAAACGAACTAATTGGCGAACAGATTCCGAATATGTGGCTGTAATGAACCAAATCTCTGAAAGTGTCCAGCACGCCATTTATACCTATTTGTTTCATCACTTCACTTCTATCCTTTATTTCCTTCAGTTTTTCCGTCTTTACTTCATATGAACACCAAAGTATAAAGAAAAAGGATAAATGAAACTGGCCTGTCACTCGTTTTCAATGCTGAAAAAGTCTGAATCTCACTACAGGAAAGGACATTACACAGTTTGAAAAAAGATGTAAATTTCATTGGAAAAGAGTGAAAAAGAAAATTATTCTGTTCCACTAATCCCTCTGCTATACACATGTCCTCTCATCTCTCACGTTCTCTTTTACGAGTACAGTACATACCAGGTATACACAACAAACTGCTCCCATACTGACTGTATTAACTTTATGTCATCTCCTTTGTGTTATACTTGACCCGTCACGTTCCAAAAATCTTACTTGTGTAAAACTGTCTGAAGATAGCAAGATTATAATAAACAATACGTCATCGGACTAAATGGTCGAGAATAAAAATAATTTACTTTCGTCTCCCTGAGGATTATTATTACCTTTCACTTCTCTGTACTTCTCTTTTCGTCATATTTGCCAGCTCTTATTTTTACTTTCACCTGCTTCATCCAGTCATTATTACTATTTCTCACCTTCTCTAAACATCCTCTATTCTTCCACTATTCTTCCATATTTCGTTTCCTTCATTGTTATATTTCTGCATAAGTTTCTCTCTTTCTGTACCTTTCTTTTACCTTCTTGCAGCCTTCAGTTGAAGTATGAATTTTTCCACCTTGTTCTCTTGAGCTCCTTGTTATTTTCATTCTCTGTTACCTCACCATCTTTATTTCCGTCCCGATTTCTCTTCTTTTTAGACCTCAATATCCCAGTTTCTTTGTGTGTGACTTTTTTCTTCTTTTTCTTACTCCTCTCCCCAAGGCACTCTGTTAATGGTGTGAAGTGTTTCACTTAGAGAGTCACTGCTGAGAATACGGGGAGTGGGCAGGCTCTAATATGTACAAGGCCACAACTGAGTCGCAGTGGGAAGAAAGCGATATCTTGATTTGAGTTGGGTTAAAGAAAAGGCTACTGGTTAGGTTAGACTGCGTTAGCAAGGCGTTGGGTGCTGGCTTCAAAGGAAAGGTCTGGTTAAGTTAGGTTAGGTTGGAAAAACGACCAGACCGATACCTTGATCTTAGCTGGATTAAAAGTAAAGATCAAAGACCTGGTTCTGTTACGCTGGCAATGCACTGATAGCGACACTTTCAGTCGAGTACAAATGGTGTGGGTTTGACTTGTTTTAAACAGGAAATAAGAGGGAATGTTAGGTTAAGGTATGGTTCGCAGCAAGTCTGTCAGTCTGTTAAGAAATAAGTTATGGAGGAAGTGAACAGGTCAAGGTGGCCATGGGAAGATTAGTTTGACAGTGGGTCAGGGCAACGATACTTACATCTGGGTTGAGTTTCTGTGGATCTGACTGGGTTAGAGCGGGAAAGATCACAGATCAAACTAAGTTAGGGTGGCCGTGGGCCGGGGGGCGACGGCTGGAGTGAACTGACTACGGTATGTTCACACACTTAAAACATCATATTAAGTTACGTCCGCAACAGGTAGGGCTGGGTTGATACAATCTAGATTAGGTTAGGTCAGAGTAGGGTAGGCGGGTAAAGGTCAAAGGAGGTGATGTTAGGTTAGGTCAGCAATGAACTGGAACGAGTCATATCGGTTAGGCTGGTCTCGACAGGTATGGTAAAAGGTCAAGAGTGGTTTACATTGCATTAGTTAGGTTAGGGTAGCAATGATTTGGTTAAGTTGGCCGTAACTGAGACTAGGTATCAAGGGAACAACGCTATGATTAAGGGTGACCGATATGGTCAAATTGTGTCTGGACAGACAAGGGTAAAGGAAGTTAGGTTATCGTCTTGAGTCAGGTCACTTCTGCTGGTTTACTGTTGACAGCTCTAGGCAATTTTATTACTTTAAGGGAAGACCCTTCGTAGTCCAGGGGTCAGTGGAAGCAATGTCTAACTCCTGTAGTTCCAAAAGTTTCTGAAACTGAATAAATATTCTGGTGATGGCATACTAAGCATAAATGTCATCAGAGTAAAGTGGTTAACAGGACAGGGTAGGAATACAGCAGAGTAAAATTGGTTAAATTAGGTCAGGTAAAACTTGGCAGTAATGTTAAATTAAGTCAGCCGGGAAGGGAAAAGAAGGTGGTTGTATCATGTTACGTTGCAGTTTAGGTTGGACTAGTTTAGAGTAAACCAGAGTCGGTTGGTTCTGGTGAGGTATAGTTATCATATATACTTTTAACAGATCATGTGACAATATATACAAACTCACGCTGCGTTAATTTAGGTCAGATCATCTTAGAATACCTTAAAACATATGTACTGTAGTTATGTTATAATATTTCCTTTGCTAAGCAAGCCGCTGAAAGTTCAACAACTTTCGTACTTTCCTCTCCTACTGCACCCGATCCTTAGTTGGGCAAAAATGACAGACTGATGATACTGATGATCCAAATGACATCTGTTCAAGTTAACTTGGAATAAAAGTAACAGCATTTTAATATAAATCACAAAACGCAAACCATTTTTACAACTCATTGGCGTGCGCGCAAGTTGATTTTATTCAGCTTTTAAATTCGCCAGGATCGACTGCAACTTGAGGTTAATTATGCAGATGATGCGGCTTTAATGAGGCTGCGCTGGCTGCTAGGTAGGGGTGGGGGTGAGAGGAGGGGGAGGACAGGGAGGGAGGAAGGGGTAAACTGGCGAAACTTGGGGCAAATGTAAAGATATTTTTAAGAAGATTGTTTTTTACTGGAATTTAAAGATATTCCCAATTTCAAGACTATTCAGAGAGAATTTTAGAGACCTCAGATGTTAATACATTTTAACGAAGATGAGTTTTTACGGGAGTCAGAAGATATATCTTAATTATGAGATGACTTCGAGGGATAACCTCAAGACACCGCAAATGACGACTGATTTTTCTGTAAAACTGAACAGCTTTCGAACAATGAGATGCCAAATGACAACATAAAGATGTTTCTAGAGCACGGGATGACTTTTCGAGCAAAGAAATTGGCACATTTCGGCACTTAATGTACTGTATTTGGAGAGGAAAATCTATGCCGCAGCCAATCTTTAATTTAAATTACAGTGCCCTGCATAGCCTACGTGAGAAATGCACATGGATAAACTAAGAGTACATGTAACGGCTTTTGAAGGTTGAGCTATTGGTCTGTGTAGAGCATATATATATATATATATATATATATATATATATATATATATATATATATATACCTAGGCTGCTTCCCCCAAGGAAAGGGAGGTAGCCGAGACAGGACGACACACTCCCCATTTACTCATCCATTCAAACACATTCATTCGCATCTTAGCCCCAAGGTGGGGGCGCTCACCATCCACTCATTTGATGTAGTGCTGCTCTCAGGTGTCTGCCCTTTCCTCTCTTCCATCATCTTCTGTCTTTCCTTCATTCTTTCCTTGTCCTTCTGCCTACGGGTGACTTTACACTCCCTCCTCTGTCTTTCTTTCCTTCATTCTTTCCTTGTCCTTCTGCCTGTGGGTGACTCTACACTGAGTGACAAGCCAAATGGTTTCCTGTACATCAGTTGGGGTTGACTGCTCATGTAATGCCACTCATGGATGAGTGAGGCTTGTCACTCTCAACTTAAATGTCGAGACCAACTGCCTGGCCCCGGGCTCCTACGCTCCTCATGGGGCAACACAGGATTGGATGATGGATATATATATATATATATATATATATATATATATATATATATATATATATATATATATATATATAATATATAATCTATATACAATACACTTACGTACCATAGGGAACTATACACGTAGTACATAAGCCTATTTTCTCAAACATGGAATAATGAAACCCGATAATTTCATGTAATCCGCTAAGGTACGGGATCTTAACATCGAAATTAACCTATCACTTGATCCGATATATATTAACACCCACCTTTACGTATAACCTTTAACCAACCTCGTATAACTTAATAATGTCCCTAAACTAATAGTGAGACCTTAGCATACAATCAAACCTATCCTAAACCTAACCTCACATAACCTAAACTACCGCAAACTAACCTCAGCATAAATTTACGCATCCTGAGACCCAAATCTTGGCCAGGTAAAAAGCAAAACTCAGATTAAACACTGTCATCGCCGTGCCTACTTTGTGTCTTCCTTCCAACACATTCTTGCCTCATTTTAGATTTTCTTGCCGCAAAAATCGACAAACACTTGCTAACACTCTCATATGGTTCTTAAACTATACATGCACGAAAGACATACTACTACTGCTACAAATAATACAGAGAGAGAGAGAGAGAGAGAGAGAGAGAGAGAGAGACACACACACACACACACACACACACACACACACACACACACACACACACACACACACACACACACACACTCTCTCTCTCTCTCTCTCTCTCTCTCATGAGGGTTGCGACAGTAGGAATGGAAGTGGAATGATTGGGTGCAATAACCAGAACAGATATCGAGGGTACGGGACAAATTATCATATATCAGCGACGTGTGTGTGTGTGTGTGTGTGTGTGTGTGTGTGTGTGTGTGTGTGTGTGTGTGTGTGTGTGTGTGTGTGTGTGTGTGTGTGTGTGTGTGTGTGTGTGTGTGTGTGTGTGTGTGTGTGTGTGTGTGATAACATTTTCGGCCAATTAAAACATTTTCGTTAACATTATCATTGGTAATGTCCGTCTTAGGGATTTTTTTGACAAAAAAAAAAAAAAAAAATCTTTCTCACTTATGACAAATCCCTACCAAACAAAGGATTAATTTCTTCAGTCCGAAGATGTCCTTTCCTTTGCTCTATATGGCATGACTATTTCATTCAGCTTATGAGACCCGTCCTCGTTGTGCACGAGTTAATGCAGGATTTACAAACAGCAGCAGTTCGAAACGTCTCTCCAAAGACGAATAAAATCACGCAAGAAATATCAATGTTAGAAAAAAATGCATAATCGTACCGAAGAAGCTAAACTGCTCAACTCAGAAACCACTCTTCAGCATGAAGCCTATTAGAATTGCTTGAAGGAGTAGCCTACTTGCTGATTTTTCTAATTCAGTAATCCTCGTTGTAAATGATATCAATATCTTTATCCTCCAGCTCAAAAAATCTCCCCGAATCTGAATGAAATCGTCTGGTGATGGCAAGGATAAACCTGTAAAATACGTTACCGGGTTCAGTGGGTTAATCTAGCTATGGAGTCAAGTTTGTCAGAAACACTCACCAGTAACTTACAGTATACATTCAATCTCTGTTGTCCGTAAATGATGAAACTCCTCGGGTGACGAGGTTTTAAGAGTTCCATTACCGCCTTCCTTACGATGACGTCTATCGTCCATGCTGCTGCCAGAGAATAATGCTACTTAGGGAAACGTGTCACAGAGAAGGGGGTACAGGATGACCGACAAGGGAGCGATATGGGACAACTACAGGCCACCCTCAATCAGGAACAAAAACTCGCCTAGTGTTTCACCTCTTCCACATCTTACTTTCCTCTGCTGGCTGATATTCCAAACCTGAGAGAGCCGAACCTGAGAGAGCCTCGGTATTCTTCTCTGGACAATTGTGATTCTCTTGTTAGGGAAGAAAGTGACGAACATACCCTGAGTGTGAGGCAGAAGCAGTGGAATACCAGGCAAAATTTCGTCCTTGACGAAACATTACGCCCCATACGCCTCTGGTATGACGGCAGCCGGGTATCTTGTACACAACTTAAGATTATGAAAATCTGCAAATACTCCCTTGGTGTGACGGCGGAGTACTTATATGCAACATGATGCCCAATTTAAGTCTGGGTATGGTAATCGTGGGCACAGACGTCATGAGGCGCATTAACGCTGTGCTCATTTCCGTAACTTTGACCTTTGAGGCTGTGATGGATTATTCACTCACTACCCTGGGATATATGACCACCGTATCATCCAGGTTACCATAGTTACCTCCCTAGGTGTTACCCTAGACACTCACTTCGCCAACCAAGCTATAGAGGGTGAATGGACAGAGTGGCGCCAGCTGTTCGCACCAGGATTCGAACCCTGTAGCAAAAGGGCCGTCACCTTTGTAGGTAGATACACCAACCACTGGGCTACCGCGGCTTAGGAGAGTTTATAAATTGGGCGGGGGGTATGACAGTGGCGGGCGGGCATCATACAGCACACGCCAGGCTCTCAGCTAAATGAAAGGCTGTCTCTCATCCATTAATTAAGCTGCCTACAGGGACGCTCACTGGGCCTGGGATCATGTGTGTGTGTGTGTGTGTGGGGGGGGTTTCTTCCTTCCTCTCCTTCGTTTATCAGTTCATCTCTCTCTCTCTCTCTCTCTCTCCTTTATTACCCCATTTCATGAAACATCTTAACCAATCCCTTTCTTCCTTCCACTTTCTCGTTCATACTTAATCCACCCATTTAGCCTTAGTTTCCCATTTCTCGATAAGCTTTCCTCCCTCCGTCTCTCTTTTCACATTTCTCTATGGTGATCTTCCTCCTCTTCCACCTCCCATTTCTCTATTATCATCCAGTTATCCTTCTCCATTTTCTCACGCATCACATACCGTATCATCCCTTGCCCTCTTCCTTCCCCTCTACCTTCCCGATTCTCTCCTCCCCTCCTCCCCCCCGCGCTAGGCCAGGTGTGATCCTAATTAGGCCAGAAACAGGAATTACACGGGGAACAAGGAGTATTACACGGTGTGACTAAATCGTTCATTACCACTCTCACCTCGACACCCGCCCCGCTATGCCGCACACAGGCCCTCACTACATTATAACGTCACGCTAGGATGAACGCACTAAGGAATCCATCGGTCTCTGCACAACCTATTAACTGTAACGCGGCCAAAGGGATATTAGGCCAATTAATCTGAGCATCTGGGTTCCTGAATCCACCCTAACTAACAGATCTTGTGATTTTTATATAATTTCTATTTCTCATTAACTCACCTCACCCTCACTCCTTATCCTTATCTTCACTCTCAGCAGACTGTAATCGTTGACGTAAACTGGATTAGACTACTAGAGTTGTCCTGATCATAAGGGTTAACTGTGATAATACTAACAATTTTCTGTCTCCTACACTCACTCTCAGCTGAATAAGAATGTCTGCCGCTTGGTGAAATGGAATACGGTACTAGGGTTGTGCTAACCATGAGAGAGTTAATGGCGACTGCAGTAACGCTTTCAGGTAACCGTGACTCACTCTGCAGAACACAATCGTCAAACATTACTTGGAGCATAAAACTAAGGTTGTTCCGACGATGTGAGTTAATGGTGAGTTTTATTAACAATTTCTTGCTTCAGTGACTCGTCTGGCATTAGCTGGAACCGAATACCAGAGTTATCCCAACCATAAGAAGGCTAAAAATAGTAGTGTACGATACTCACCCACGGACAGACTAATAACACTTTCAAGACGTGAGGAATGTTTATGTGCCTCCAGACAATTTTTCCCCTTCTTCATCCAGCCAGAAATTGTGTTACACTTTAGTCCCTTATTCTGGGTAACGCCAGGCGATATTATTCAGTTTAAGGAAATTTCTATAACTAAGAGGAATAATAGTGGCTTCTCGTCCTTAAACCCCTTCAACCCGAGTACGTCGCTTATATTTTATTCCCGCTGCCAACAGACGATTACATTCAGTCTCAGGAAGATGGTTGGTAGAGAAGGGGCTCGTGAAGCCTTTATCTGACCCCTCCAGTTCGACAGATATCTCCAAATCGAATACTATTATTTGTAGGAAACAAGAAAACAGAGAAGCCACATCCTCGGCTTGAAGGGGTTAAGGGTTTGATGTGGTCTACAATTAACTCTGTGAAGACGCCAAAAATCTTAACTGTTTCAATCCGGCTACCATCAGGCGATTTTATTCAGTTTACCAGTTGTTTCCCGTTTTCTAAGAGCTAAATTATGGTGACCAGAAACAAAAGCTTTCATGTGTGTGTGTGTGTGTGTGTGTGTGTGTGTGTGTGTGTGTGTGTGTGAGAGAGAGAGAGAGAGAGAGAGAGAGAGAGAGAGAGAGAGAGAGAGACAACACGTAACATCAAGATAAACTTAGAACATCAAAATATGGGAGTGAGTCCAGCTACATGTGCCAGCGAGGCCTGAGGCGGGACATGGCAGGGCGTCATTTGGCCTGATGGATGTCCCCCATGCCTTGTCCTGCCCTGTTCTGCCTTGTCCCGCCCTGTTCTGCCTTGTCCTGCCTTATTCCGTCCTGTTCTGGCTTGTCCTGTCTTGTCCTGCCCTGTGCTTCCTTTTTCTGCCTCGTCCCACCCTGTCTTGCTTTTTCCTGTCTTGTCCCGCCCTCTTCTGCCTTTTTCCTGTACTGCCCCGCCCTGTCCTGTATTTTCCTGTATTGCCCCGCCCTGTCCTGCCTTGTATCGCCTTTCCCTGCCTTGTCATCATGGTCTGTCTTGACTTGTTCTGTCTGTCCTGCCTAGCCTCTGCCTGTCCTGCCTTGTGTCTCTCTCCTCTTCTGCTTTGTCCAGCCCATTCCTTTAAAGCCCCTCTCTGTCCTGCCTTGTCCCGCTCCGTCTTATCCTACCTGCCCCGTCCCGCCCTTCCAACTCTGTGCTATACATCCTTCCTACCCTGTCTTGCACCCCTATCCTGTGCTATATATCCTCCCTACCCTGTCTTTCACCCCTACCCTGTGCTATACATCCTCCCTACCCTGTCTTGCACCCCCTACCCTGCGCTAATAATCATCACCTCTACCCTGTCTTGCGCCTCCTACCTTGTCCCGCTTTGTTGGCGTTTTCCTACCTTGTCGTATACTTCCTGCCCCACACTTGCCACACGTCACGGGGAAGGTGGGGACTAATGTGTTACCTGAAGCATCATAAGATTAAAGTTAAGTTGGCCAGGTTGGGTTTTGGGTTGAGGTAGACTAGGCGTGGCTTGGCTTGGATATCAGATGGAAAAGCAGCACCCGTCTTGGTATACACTCTCCTCCTCCTCCTGTTCAGCTCTATAATACTCTGTGACTGTCTTTCTCATTCTCTCTTCTGTTATGCCTCGGACCTTCATATTTATTTTTTTAGATGAGGCCTGAGGCGGGATATGGCAGGGCGTCATTTGGCCTGATGGATGTCTTTATTTATTCATTTTTTTAACTTTCTTTGCTAGGGGCAACTTTAACACGCTCATTTCATTTTTTTTTTGCATAAGAAAACATTTCTAAATTTAGGCAGTTAGGTAGTACCCAGTAAGATTAGGTTAAAATAATGAGTTTAGTTTCGATTATATCGCAACTGGAAGGATCAGTCTGGTTGTAAAAGAATACGACTAAGATAAATTAGAACGTCGCATGCCGTAAGAAAAAAACAAAAAAAACTTACTCCTAATACAGTATAGAGTAACCAATGAGCCAGATGATGCACTAACTGCGCCGCGAGCCAAAGAGAGGCAGCTGGTGCGCCTATTAAGCCCGACATGGATGCGGAAGGGGCCGAGTCCAGAGGCGGTCAGGGGCTGAAGAAGGTCATTCGTTCGCATGGGGCCGGCCGACAGATGCTATCCAATCTCCCTTATGCCGGGCAATCAGCCTTATCTGAACTCGGCCCGTGTCTGCTCAGGGACCTCACTCAACTCCACGGGATAATACACGCAATGGATAGAGCCAGAAGCCAAAGCGTTTCATTCAGTTTCTATCCCCCCTCTTAGGTTGTGCTCGTTTTCCTTCACCGGCTTTTAATTGGAGGCAGTGTACCTATAGTCATTTTAGCTCCCCGCGGCAGTTTAGCACAATAAGCGGAACTCATTCCAACTCGCGACCAGATTAGCAGCGAGTTACATGCCCGTCGCCAGAGGGGGAGAACGTCCATGAAGTTTTTATTATCCTCTGAAATTTCGACTGTTACATTTCCTATCTAGGATTTGACGGCGGGGGAGGAGAGGGGGAAACAGGGGTGGGAGAGGGGGAGAAGCTGGGGGTTGGGGAGGGGGGAAAAGAGGGAAGAAGGAGGGGAAGATGGGGAGGAAGAGGAAGGGAAGCTGGGGGGGAGGAGGGGAAGCCGGAGGGGGAGGGGTGTGACGCCAAACTGCCAGTGGGGGTGACTGACTCCTGCTCGCCTTAGTGTTTTTGTTCTGCCATTCTGAATAAGGATAACTACCCTGACAATGCTTGGAATACTAACACCTTCACGCCGACGACGCCTTTTTAATTACCTCCGCCAGCAGCAGTAATAAAAGGCTAAAATACGTCATCGCAGTATACAAGGGTCTAGCTAGTGGCAGCAGTAATAAAAGGCTAAAATACGTCATCGCAGTAAAGGTGTTTTAACTGCACACAGCAATCAAGTGCAATCTAAAAACTGCACCAGTTACTCAGGATCATTCACCTATGTCTCTTAAGGCTTAAAAATGCTCAAGAAGATGCCATACTTTCTTGAATACGCAAGTCTCGACGTGACTCAAAGATACGGACTAAACGTGAAAATACCACAGAACATCACAACAGCGAATGTCACAGTACACTTGACGTAACATCTCTGGGGCATAGCTTCCGATTTCCAAAACCAAACTGTTATTATACTGACTTTTCAATAGGATGATACATTTTTCATATACCGTAAACTAACAACACGTGATTTTATTCAAGTTAGGAAGAACCTCTACTACTGATGGGAGTTAAAGTAGGTCTTACCTAAGACTTCCAATTCGAAAAGTTTCCCCTAATATTAATAAAATGGCCTGAGAATTACAAATACTACTACTACTGCTACTACTATTACTACCACTTCTACTACTACTACCACTACTACTACTATCACTACTACTACTACTACTACTACTACTACTGCTGCTGCTACTACTACTACTACTACTACTTCTACTATTACTACAACTACTAGTACAACTACTATTACTACGACTACTACTACTAGTAATATTAATATTAAATCATCAAACCAATAAAACAAAGTACATCCTCAGGGTGAGGGGGTTAACTTTTAAATAATTCTGGAGACACATCTGGCAGTTACAGTCTCTCATAAAAGATCCTCCTGATCTTTATTTCAGGTTTTCAGTCAGCTATTTCTTCCCAAACAGGTCGCGTCCACTTCCTTATTGCCTTCATCTTCCAAATTACTTCCAGACTCAGCCGTCACTATCCCCTCACTTGAACTAACTCTGTCTCATCCTTCACCTTTACTCAGTCATCTGCGTTTTCGTCTTCCTCATCCTCCCATGTCCCCCCCCCCCCCACCTCAACGATCAAATCCTTATTTCCATCTTTCACTTCCACCCAGTTCACTTTGTCCTCATATTCCACATCTTTAAATTCTCATCTTTATCTCACTTTCACCCACTTCTCTTCGTCCTCACCTTCCCCATCCCCACACATTCCCCGCTTCATCAATAAAATCCTCCTCTTCATCAGAAATATTGCTTCCTCACCCCTACCGCAACACTTGTATCAACGCTGTTCCCTTCTCCTCTGCCCCTAAGCTCTCCACACGAACTTACTTATTTCTGCTGTTAAATTCACATTCGTTTTGTAAAGTCTCCACTTACTGTTTTCCAAATTGAGCACTGCACTTGACCTAGGCCCTAATTTCTTTTTCAATTTTTTTTTCTCTATTCCCACCGCATATCTCGGACTTTTCTTTCCCTTTCCATCTTTACACCTCTTTCCCATTCCACAAGTCTCTGCTTTTCTTTACACCCTGCTATCCTCTCTCCGCTTTTCCTGCTACGTATCCTTCCCCTCTTGTCTGCTTCCTCCTTCTCAACCTCTTGGCTTTCTTTCTCCCAACTCCAATCTTCTGTTGTTCCACTGTCTTTACTCCAGGAATCACTACTAACCTTTTCCTAATTCGCATTTCTTGGGGAAGGTTCCATCACTTCCCATTCCAAGTTGCCTTTACATCAGTTTTCCCGTTTCTCATTCCCATTTTCCCCATTTTCTCATTTTTTTCTCCAGCTACGTTCCTCATCAATTCTTATCCCATCACTCCCATTATTAGTTACTTTGACAACTATTACCTTTTCCTTTTTCCTCAGCTTGATATCACATTTCACCGTATTTCTTCACTCCCACTCCCAGTTCCCTCATATTAGTTTTCCCTTTTCCCATTCCATTTTGCTGATTTTCCCAGTTTTTCTCAGCTCCCATTTCACTCCCCATTTCCCACCTGCTTCGAGCCACTCCCCCTTCCTCCTATCTGACGGGGGATCTTAGGGCGGGTAGGGGGAGCAAGGAAGGCAGAGGGGGAGGCAGAGGTTGGGGGGTGGGGAGAAGGGCAGAGGGGGAGGCAGAGGTGGGGGGTGGGGAGGGGGGGCAGAGAGAGAGACAGGGGCGTCATCAAAACTTCGGCGCTGATCGAAACTGAGAGAGACCAAGGGGAGAAGGTTGGGGATGAGGGGAAGGAGGGTAGTGGAGATAGGGAGGGACGTAGGAGAAAAAGGAGGGTAAGGGGGCGAGAGGACGTGGATGGGGACTAAGAAGAGGAAGAGCCAAACGGAGGGAAGCAGAGGAGAACGAGAATGAATAAAGAAAAACGGGATTAGAGCAAGAGGGCAGCAGAGGGAAAAAAAAGAGACCTAGGAAAAAGGAAGAGACGTGGGGAAAGAAGAGAAAAGGTGGGATAAAGTGAGAGGACGGGTGTGTGGGCAGGGAAGAGAAAAGGGACAAACAGAAGAAAACAAAGGAACAGGGGATGAGACAAAAGAGGGCGATGAGAGAAAGGGAGAAAGGGAACGATGAGGCCAAGTGGGAAGGAAAGGAGACTAGTCGGGAAGAGGAATACGGAGAGAGAGAGAGAGAGAGAGAGAGAGAGAGAGAGAGAGAGAGAGAGAGAGAGAGAGAGAGAGAGAGAGAGAGAAACCGGGAAGTGGAAGGAAGCGGGTGATGGGAAAGAGAATAAAGGAAGGAGGCAGGGAGGAAAGATGGAGACAAAGGGAAAAAAAATAGTTAAGGATAAAACGAATGGGAAGAGGATGGAAGAGGTGGGGGAGGTGGCAAGGTGAGTGAAGGCAGGTGGGGAGAAGGGACTAGAGAGAGGGAGAGCCAGCAACACTATGGCGAAGGAGAAATGGACAGATGTGCTAGAAGGAGGAGGGTCGGGGGGAAGGACGGAGGGAACAAGATTGAAAGCAAGGGAAGGTACGAGATAAGAAGACATAAGGTATAGGAGCATTGGAGAGAAGAGAGGGAAGAAGGGGGGTGGGGAAAAGGGGAGAGAAAAAAGGTAAATGAGAGAAAAAAAGGAGGAAACGATGGATAAAACAAAGTTGGAGAGATAGGGCTTAAGAAGGAGAAGAGAATGGAATATGGTGAGTGAGGGAGGGGCAGGAGCTGAGGGAGGGAGGAGGATGAGGAGGGGAGGGGTAGATTAGTTGGAAAAAGAGAAAAGAATTTTGGAAGGATACCCAAAGCAAAAGGATGTGAAATGTATAAAGAAGTTAGGAAAGACGGAGAGGAAGCGCAATTGATAACTGGGAGGAAAAATAAAAGAGAAAGGGAAATGAAAGAAAAGAGGGAGGGAAACGGAGGGTGAGGGCGGAAGAGGAAGAGAGAGGAAGTGAAAGGGTGGCAGAGGGGAAAACTGCAGGAGGAAAAAGGGTAGGAAGGGAGAAGGGTGTGTGGAAGAGGGAGGGGCATACTAACTAAAAGGGGAGAGAAAATAAGAGAATCAAAACTGCAAGAACAGAAAAGCCTGGGAAAAGGAACGCAGTCACATGCTATTGTTTTTGTCTATAATTTAAGCTCAAATTACTGCAGTCTCATTAATCTCTATACTATACATCGTTACATTTCCTGGCAAGAAATGTACCTCGTCAATAAATCGTTTAAAAATCTTCACCTGTTCATTTTATTTATCGTCCCCTTGAACTACAAAATATAAAAATACATAAATACATAAGCCTTAATGAGCCTGTTGGTAATAATCATTATATAGAAATGATGAACTATGTCATTATTAAACATTCTGTCATCACCCGGAAATACTCTCTAGTTATAATTTGCACCTCCAGGTTACACTCTTCATTAGAGTGCTCCTCCCCTTCCACTCCACCTCCCTTAATTACGTAAGTCAATATCTATCTATCTATCTATCTATCTATCTATCTATATATATATATATATATATATATATATATATATATATATATATATATTGTAGTGTGGTGTGCGAGAGATCGAGAGAGGGAGTATAGGGGTACTTCAGAAATAAGCAATGCTTTCTGCATGCGACCACTGCAAATTTTTTCTTTCTGTAACTGTTGCTTTTACATTCCTTATGTAAATCTCCTTTTTCATTATGTATGTACCAAATTTTTTCTTATGAAGCCAATACTTTTAGTTCCTGGTGTAACCAATACACTTTTTCTATTATATAACCACTATATATGTATGTATATATATATATATATATATATATATATATATATATATATATATATATATATATATATATATATATATATATATATATATATGGCAACTAATACAAAATTTTCCTTGCAAAATGAGGAAAATATTGTATGCAGTTTTTCTCTCACCATGTTGCCATTCGGTTTTTATCTGGCTTCATCTTTTACGTCTGGGTGGTGTGGTCGCAGAAATACCGGGCTGCAGACAGTTTTGCGAGTGCTGCGGTACGAATGCATGAGGTGGCCGGAGGTTTATCTGTCATGTATACGCTGGCACGGACCAAGGCCCAGTAAAACAGGTCAGCCGATGCGCAGGTCCCTCGGGAGATGGAGGAGGTCATGACATGACGTCACGCTCGGTGCTCGCTTGGCTGAGTATATCTCTTCTCGGTTGTATCCAAGCATAAAACTACGAGGCTACTCTGATGACAATTTTCGCTTGTGTCATAAGTTCATGTAGTCAGTAAAAATGCCCAGTAATTCTGTATACGGTTGTTTTAACACCAAGCCTAGGGCAAAAGGCCGAGAAAATCAGTACAGTATCTGAGTTTCCCAAGAGAAGTGGATAAATGCCTGCCGTCGTGCAGAAAAAGTGAATCTAGACAATGCATTCATATGTTCTATACACTTCACTGAAAATAATGCAGCATTGTTTGTGACGGTACAGTATTATGTGTTTGGGTGTGGCATTATTTTATGAAGGTATAGACTTATATGTACAAGTATGGCATTGTTTGTGAAGGTACAGCAATATGTGTACGGGTATGGCATGCAGTATGTGTGCTGGTATGGCATTATTTGTGAAATTACTGAATTACGTGTACGGGTGTGGCATTGTTTGTGGAGGCATAGCATTATGTGTGAAGGTACTGCAACAGAGGTGTGTGTATGTGAGCACAGAACAATATGTAGTGAGGAAGAGCTGTGTGTGTGAGGCTGCAGCATTGTTTGTGGAGGTGTCGCAATATGTGTGCGGGTATGGCATTATTTATGCGAGAACAGACCTTTTTGTGAAGGTACAGAATTATTTGTGCTGTAGGACATTACTTGGCTGATGTAGTCATGTTTACTGAAGAGATCATTGTTATTTATAATCAAATGCATAAAATGTTTAATAAGTGACGTACTGTTACGTTTGTCATTGTTTCAGCGACCAGAGTACCAGAGGAGTTGAATGAGAGATATGACAAAGCAGAACGAAGGCTGAAGAGAACAATAATAGAGATGTTAAACAGCTTTGGTACCGACGTACATGACAGTGCTTGTAAAACAAACAGAAACGAAGAGAACCTGTCTCACAAAATTCGGGAAATACTAAAGCAGACAGTGAAGAGACTAGAAGAGGAAAAAACACCATCTTACAGAAGGAAATCTTTCACTAGGTGCTAAAATCATATCCAGCTTAGAATAATATGCAGGACATAAAGCAAAGAACAAGCAAAGCAAATACAAACAGTGTTGTAGGAATGTAGCACGGGTTGGCGCCTTGGTGGACCCCTGAGTCAGTGGCGACCGTGACGTCATGGGCTGTGGAGGCTTATTTTTGCTGCTTACCTGGCTGGCTGACCTGTTTTACCGGGCTCTCCACGACTTAAGTACTCTAGACACTGAAGGACCCTCCTATGACCCAGAATGTTATATATTTTTCTTACGATACCAATATACTATGTATACTTACGCAACATTACACATTCTCTTTATGTGACCAAAATAATGTAATTTTCCCGGCGCAACACATATGCTTCATCATCATCATCATCACATTCTTCTTCATTTTTTTTTTTCACACAAATACTTCATTTTTTCGTGTAACCAACACCTCTTATCTAAACCTTTGCTATCATTATGTCTAGACTTTATATTTTCCAATTGTACTATGAAATTTCTTTATCCGCTTACAACCATTACGCTTTCCCTTATTTTGGAGTCTATATCGATATTCCGATTATGTGAATATTTTGCTTATTTTCTCTTTGTATAAGTGGGAAATTCGGTCAGGAATTTGATGATAATGATGATGATGATGGGCAATGATTATCACCATGGATTATAGCAATTTTTTCTTTTCATGACGACTGCCATTCTTCCATCCTGTCCATTCTCCAGCTACCCAATTATTCTGCAGCTGTTTATGAGGCGGCAGTTGCTTGATATAATTAAAGGTAAACCAGTCCACGCCTTGCCTAGCCACACCCCACCCCACCCCACCTCGCCCCACCCCCTCCCCGACCCGCCCCAGCCCTCAATTAAGGCGGACCAGCGCACCCCACTCCTCTCTCTGGTGGGGCCTTACCTACCCTCTTTTATAGCCGCCCCATCAACTTCGGCCGCGGGTGACGACACGGCCGCCATTTTGGCCCTAAATACATCTCATTCGTCAAGCCTGGAGTATAGGTAGTCTGTAGATTTTGTTATGTCGTAGGTGGGGACGAACACCATCCACTCACTCTACACTGAGTGACAAGCCGAGTTATTACTTGTATCCCATGAGACCATCTACTACGCTGGATGGTAATAACATAACCAAAAGAACGCCTGGTGATTTACTGGGCTCAAGCGATTCAATTGAATATGCCTCACAAAGGTATACATCTATGAGGTGGTTGTGGTTTATTGTTCACATACCACACAGAGGCAAGCGCCTTGTCCCTCTTGCATTGTATCTCTGAACTCGTGTCTTAGTGCCAGCTCGCTTCGTTACTGATGCGAAAACAAATGGGATGACACGGAAATAGAACTTACTGCATGGCTTATTTCTACAGATCTTGAGCTACTTCTACACTAACGACCAGCTCATATTTCTCCTATCCAAGATATATCCCACAGGCTGAACCTTGTGCTGACACAGTTGAGTAAGCTTAACTCGAGCAGGATGAAGCCTCTAATCTCATTCCTGTTATCTTCACACAGTTTTATTTGCTTGAGAAGGACTTACCGAACTGGATGAGTTAGAAGTAACCTTTATGCACCCCTTCACTAAGAAAGATCTTAAATGAATAAAACAAACTCATTTTAGCTAGGGGGGACAAAAGAAAAATATGGCCTCGGGCTGAAATGGTTACCTAATTCACTACGATGTTGTCTTTTGCATTACATTCTTGCAACCTGCAGATGAGTTTTACCAAGCTTAAGACAAGCCTCGGGTAGTGAAGGTGTTAAACATTTTGAAGGACATGCGAGTCTTTTGGTTCATCTAGCGTCAGTCAGAATACAGTGTCTAGGGAACGGCTTATATTAAGAAGGGTGCAATGGCCACGTCGCACGGCAGATAACTATTTGATTATTTGCAAAATTTCGATGTCAGATTTGGTTACCCTACTTTCCCCTGTGGCGTTATTTCGCTTTGCCTGTCCGTTCTTCGGTCTCTCTCTCTCTCTCTCTCTCTCTCTCTCTCTCTCTCTCTCTCTGTCGGCTAGGGTCATGGTCTCTCTCTCTCTCTCTCTCTGTGTCGGCTAGGGTCATGGGATACCACTGGCCAATAAGACGTTTCGGGCCAATTTAACTGAATGGTGGGGCGAGGCTTTATTGACACTGACAAACATAGGGGCAGCGTTTATCTCAGCCCTCCAGCTTTATCCCCGAGGCCTGCCATTACTTCCCTGTTCATTACCACTTTATCTATTTATTTCAGAGTGGTGAGTCTTGTGGAGGGGAAGGGGGGTCGGGGATGATGATGATGAAGATGAAGATGATGATGAAGATGAAGATGATGATGATGATGATGATGATGATGATGATGATGATGATGATGATGGTCTGCTTTCATTCCTCCACCTCTATCCCTCATTCTTCCATCACTGCCCTATTCTTTATCACTCTATCTGTACCTCTACCAGCCGACACTCACTACACCATTCTTAATTTCTTCATTAATAAATCTAACTATCTCTCTGAACCTGCCTTTCAGTAATGCCGTATTCTTTATTCATCACTGTCTCTCTATCGATCTGTCTATATCCATTAATCTACTTGAGTTCATGCACACGCCAATATACCCGGAACTTAGTCCTCCCCCTCCCTCTTCTCTCTCTCTCTGGCAATAAACATCAATAAACATAGGAAGTGGTGCCTACTTTCTACAACACCGCGGGTCATTTTCCAGGTCCTATAAAGTGTTACGAGATTACTTAGTTCACAGAACTGAGCGACACGAAGACAATTAATCTCATTACGATGAATACGATGTCATGTCATGAAAACTTTGAACTCCAATGATAAAAACATTTAAAAATTTGTTCAAAAGGAACTGACTCTTCAATGAAAGCAAATGACAAAAATTATAAGCATCCCACAACTGTATAACTGGCGACAGAATTATAACCACAGAAGGGAAACTGTTGTATCTGCCCACACAGTGAAAATTTCACGAGTGTAAATAGTTATTGCATACGAACAACTTACGGCACAGAAATCAAGAATCCGTGCAATTCACCTGAGTATGTTCAAGCAATACGTGAGACTTATTATGTGTACCTCACCTCCACTCCCGTTACTCTTGACAATGAAGTTATATGAGATTCCCTTCCGATGTATTCTCGTTCACAATGGAGACTTCATAACATTTCTTCCTTAACAATCTCTTTTTATTGTAATACACTTTAATATTCTCTAGTATGTTACTGATAACATTAATAATAAATTATATAAACAAACTACAAAAAAAAAAAAAAAAAAAAATCTGTGTTTAATATGCAGAGTAAACAACAAAGGAATAAATTACAGGAATACTATGCCAACAAGAATACGTCTCCTTGACAGTAAATAATAATCTGGGAGGCAGGGACGTGTGCCCTGGGGAGGGGAAGAACAGTATTAACACAGCCTTTACACATGCAGATTCGCAGTTTATTTGAAGAGCTCTCATTCTGCATTAATGCCATAAAACTGTGAAATGTTATACGGCGAAGATTCCAAATTGTAAATGCAAATTCCATAGAACTATAAAAATACCGCTCGATGAAGAACTCAAGCACTGACACTAATAAAACGTGCAGCAGAAAAATATCAGTCAATTCATTCTCCGTGGCAACAGCTTCACATTTCAATTTCTCTCCGACACAGAGAGTCATGACAGAGCCTAAGGATGACACCAGCAGGTCTGCATCATCAAAAATAATAATCACGGAAACTTACAGCACATCGCCTTGGGGAGACTACAATAATCAGGCCGGGCGAGCACTTGCGATGAAAGCAAGATGTTTATTCACCAAAGCGCGAAAGCGCCAGGGAGCATGTGTCAAGTTTCTTTGCCTTTCTGCCATTCTGTCTGGTAGCATGATTGTGAAAAAAAAAAAAAAAAAAAAAATATATAAAAAATATATATATATATATATATATATATATATATATAAAGGAACTGCACCAAACCCTGTATAATGAATGAGAACCATCAGAGGAACAGGTGCTTAATTTCTCGACATAAAAGGTCGTAGGTAAGGGGGAAGGTCAACCAAAAATTTTTGATCTGCTTATTATCAAACTTGGTGGAAGAACTGATGTGGAGGAAAGGGTGACGTGACTACACTTTGAGAACAATCAGCAGTAAACGTCACAGGGCAAGATATAAGGTTCGACCCTTTAACAATCAAACCTGGTGGAAGGGATTAAGGTTAGTCATGGTTTAAGGTCACAGGTTGTCTATCTAAAGTTTTTCATCCGATCTGAACCAAATTTGGTGGTTGAGTTGTGAGTCAGGTAAGGATAAAGTGATTCGACGGAGAACAATCAGTCAAAGGTCAAGGGCATAAAACAGGGTCAAAGATTTGGCCATAAACGATTGTAGGGCGCGGACGCTGCACCTTCTCAGCATTCCTTCTTGTTTACACAATGAATTTTGAACTCAAATTATACTGCTCTCACTTTCATAACGTCGTAAATCACATACATTAAAAGCTTTTCTAACACTGTTTTCGCAACGTAATGGGCGGCAACAGAAAATTAAAAATATTTTACATAAGATCTCATAACATGACGCATCCGATATACCAAATAAACTATTGCAATAGCAATAACAGGAACGGCGTTTTCAGCTATTTTTCTTGATAAGTTCGCAAGCTAATGCTGAAGAGAAATGTAAAAAAACGAGCAGGGAGAGAATTATAGCACGATGTGAAATTATTTATTGAACAGAAAACGAATTCAGAGTTTACTGCATATATATATATATATATATAAAAGGAAGAAAGAAAGCAAGGAAAATTAATGTGGTCCGAGTACACACTGCGTATGAGAATACAGCAAACAATAATATGCAGAACACACTATTACACCAATAAAAAGCAATTCACCTTCAACGACCGACTCCTTTATTTTGGCTGTCGTTGGGTGCGGCTTACAATCCAAAACGACGAATTAAAGTACCCCAAAGAGGCTTCCCCGATCACATTAAAAGGGCGTGCAAGCGGCGACCATTAGCAGCGTGTAAGTGAGGTGCGACCCGGCCCGTAAAAGTCCCGGTGTCAAATATCTAGGCGGCGTGAAATAAGCAATTAAAGAGGATCACTGGCGGGGAACCGAACCACAACGGCTGAACTTGTGGGAATAATGCCGAGGTGAAAAGGAAGGGCGGGGGGGGTGAAGTGTGGGAGGGGAAATTATGAAGTGTGGAACGAATTATATTGTGAGGGAAGAATGATAAGGTGGGGAGATTTAAGACTGTGTCTGGATGGGGAGGGATGGTGAAAGTGGGGTATGGAATGAGGAGTTGTAGGAGGGAGATGGTGAGGTGTGAAGACTCATGATATAGGGGGGAATAATGAGGTGGGGAAGGAGAGGAAGAGGAATGAAAGGGAGGTGTGTGGGAGAAGGAATATGTGGGGAGGGGGTGCGGAGGAGGAAACTGAGAGGGAGTGTGAGGGAGGAAAATAAGGGAGAGTGGCGGGGGGTGGAAATCTAGGAAAATGTGGGGGAGGAAACTGAGAGGGAGGTGTGGCGAGGGGAATGACACAGGTTATGATGAGCAGGAGGCAATAATACAGTGGACGGAGGGAATGATGAGGTGGAGGGGAAGGCACATAACGTAGGCGGAATGACAAGTTTTGATGAAAGATGATACATGCGAGGGAATTTACAAAGTGGAGGGAAAGATGAGTTGTAGAGAGATATGGTGAGTTTGGAGTGATAGACAAGGTGATAAGTATGGGCCAAATGAGGTGCTGGGGGGGGGGGATAGTGTGCGTGGAATTATGATGTGTGGGTGGAATGATGAAGTATGGATGAGAAAAGATACATGGGAAGGGAAAGGAGATGAGTGTGGCCGGAGTGAGGTCCGGGTGAGAGTGTGGTGGTACCCTTGCTAACAGTCATCGTGGTAGGCTCTCATAAAATCATGAATATGTATATTCACTATGGGATATTACGCTTTAAGAGCAATGACAGTATACGTAATATGAAATAATATCTGACATGGCCACAGTGGAATATATCCCATGAATGATTACAAATATATTCTCTTGTCTTTTTTTTTTTTTATATATAACATGAAATCTTAACACAATTACGAAATGTCAGCTTTAAGTACTTACATCTATGTCTATCGACTGCACACCAATTAATAAGAAAGAGGAATGAAAGTTGGGCAACCACCTCCCTTCTCGAGACATGAACTCCGATTTACATCCTCATTCAGAGTTCTGGAATTTTTCCCTTTTACTGTATCATCCCTGGCTGTAGTGTTATATAACCTTCAGTATGGGCAGTAATAGGCCGAATTATCATGGTGGTGGTGTGTGAGCATAGGGAGCAGGGAAGGTGTCTGCTTGACTGGGTACACAGGTTACTGAGTCTACCAACCACTTTTCCCAGACATGTGAAGAGTGACAAAAAATATTAAGAAATACAGTATTATTACTAAAAGTTATAGTTCTGAACTGACGTGTTACCCTACACATTACTAAGAATGAAGAGTGACACACACTTACAATAAGTGCCTCTCTGTAAGTCGATTAAATGGCTGAAGTACTTTACCACGTTACTATACTCGCGGCGCACGAATCTGAGGTTGTCATTATCGTACTCTGGCAACCTACCATTCAAAAGTGCGTCCGTTTTCATATCATTTCATACACGAATGATATTATTATGCACGAATATATTATACACGAATATTATTATACACGAAAATATTATACACGAATCACTTGCGTCTCATAATATACACGATATCAGACGCACTTTTGAATGGTAGGTTGCCAGGGCACGATAATAACAACCTCAGAGTTGCGCGCCGCGACTATAGTTTCCTCCGCAAAGTAATTAAAGTTCAACTACATGAGCGATCCACGTCGGTATTTTATCCTAAGATCGAAGGTCAACATGTATTTACAGCAAGTGCCTCTCTACAAGTCAGTAACTAATAATGATAAAAGTAATGGACAAATGTTATGTCATCCCCCCCTACAAAAAAAAAAAAAAAAAGTTCAAATACATGAGCCAGCCACGTCAAGGAGGAAGCTGGCGGTGGTCGCGTCGCCTCCTGCCTTCATCTCACCACGGCTGACTAGGCAACTAATCGTCCCCTCCCGCTGAAAGGCCCCGGACGCACCCAGCCGCCCCGGCACATCACAAGACCACACGCACCTCACACACTCCTCACTCAAACTTTCCTTCGCTGCCAAGAAGTTACCATCATTTCCTTTGATCACTCTTTACTTTTTCGTTAATTTCAGTAACTTACTCCCTTACATAATGCCACGGTACAATTTTTACTGTGAGATTTGGCTACGTTACGTCACATTAAATTTAGGTTTGCTTACGTTTGGCTTTCCTTCGCTGGCACAAACTGTCATCATTTCCTATAGCCTAATCACTTTTCGTATCTTAGCTTTCGGTAGCATTCTCTGTTACATAACGGAACTACAATTTTTACTGTAAGGCTACATCTCCCACACTCTTCACTCGAGTTCTCTTTTGCTGGCAAGATCCCCCAATTTCCTTTGATCACTCGTTATTTTTTCATCAATATCAGTAACCCACCGTATTATAAACAGCTCTGAACTAACCCTGGCTCCCCGAAACATCACAGATCCATACGCCACTTCCAAACTGCCACACTCAAAATTTGTCTTCACTGGCCTCATTTTCTTTGATCAAACTGTTCATTCCTCAATTCTGCCAACTCATTCTGAAATAAAAGGGCCCGAACTCACCCATTCTTCCCGACATAATACAAGGTACAATTTTCGCTGCAAGGACGCCCATCCTTTCCTTCCTTCGCTAGCAAGATCCTTCATTTCCTTAGATCACTCTATTTCTTCCGTAATTTCCCCGATCTAATAAAATACACAATTTTTTAAGGTAAGGCCTTCGATGGCAACGAAGTTACCCCTATTTCTTTGATCACTCTATTTCTTCGTGACTTTCGGCAACCAGATCACTTATAAATTACTAATGTTCATTTTTTATTGTAAGCAGTCTAACCACAAGACCGCACTTTCCACACTCCTCACTCAGACACTCCTTCGCCGGCAAGGCAAAGTAACTATTTAGTTTAATAAAATGTCACTGTACAATTTCAGTTACCTATTCGGCTATGAAATGCCACTGTAGAATATACTTGTAACTGTCATAGTGCTAAAATGGAATTTGTCTAGCCATAGAAGATGACACAAAGCTTCAGGTCGAAGTAGTTAGAATGAAGAAAAAGACGTCTGTGACGCCCCTGGCTGTGATTAGTCTCATGCCGAATTAGTCTGCTTTAATGAAAAACGCGAAAAGAAGTAAATTACGATAAATGCATCAGTACATAAAAATCGCACTTCAATATTCATCTTGTGTTTTAAAGCATGATGCAAAAAAGTACCGATATTTTTTTTTCCCGTGCACATAATGGAGTCCAACAGGGTCATCAGGAGTCTGTTCACATCACAAACACGTACCCGCCATGAAATATTCCTCTCTTTTTGCCAATACAAGTGCAGATGGAGAAGAAAGCCATAGAATGTGGATGAGGGAGGGCAAGTGGGATGGAGACATGAGAAAGGCTGACTTCGATTTGCCAGGTGGATAAACGTAGGAAATATCAGCAAGCTCCGAAGATAAACGATTTCAAAGCACATCTATGGAAGAATAAGAAAGGAAGAGACGAGGAACGTGAGTGAGTGGAAAATTATATGAGAGAGCGGGAGAGGTAGACAATGTGAGCCAGATGGAGACTGGTTCATCATCTGGATATACGTACAAATCCGTCAGCAAGTAAGACAAACGAAAAATGAGAAAGAAAAGGAAGTGGAAGGTAACTGAGTAGAAAAAAATGATGTGACAGCAGGTGGTATGGAAAACATGTGCCAGACGGACAAACTCACAAAACGTAGGAAGTGGATAGGAAAACGGTCGAGAAACAAGCCTCTCTCTCAGAGACTATATTCCACCTATAAACCTATCTGTTAAAGTAATGGAGATAAAAGGATTTAGATTTTCAACAAATTGAGAATTGGCCATACGGCGGTCTTCTTTGATTTTATCCAAATTTCGGAAACTCAGACATCAACCTCCTATATGGCCCTATAATCATACAAAATATCAATGATTTCTGAGATACAGCGGGGGACGGACGAACGGACGCCGTACGGACGGTCAAAAACAGAAAACTGGTCATAAGTCGGCCATTTTGGATTTTTTTTTTTCATTCGAAAAGACGGACATCAACCGCCTATATGGCCCTATAATCATACAAAATATGAGGAAATTCCAACAAATGGTTCCTGAGATACATAGTGGAACTGATGAACGGACGTCTTACGGACAGACGGACATGACCTAACCTAAGATTCCACTCCGTAAAAAACGAAGTGCAATAACTAACAAGGGAGGGCAGGGGGAGTGCGAAGCGAGAGAAAGGATGAGCTTGGTTAGCTAAATAGATAACTGCAAAAGACGTCAGGATGCAGGATGCAAGAAACTGGTAGGGAAGAAAAAGAGAGGAGATTGGGTTAGTAGGAGGATATACGCTCGAGTCAACAAGCAGGTGGGAAAAGGCAGGTTTATGATCGACAGGTAGACGGGTGGTAAAACTAACACATGGAAAAGTAGAATGGAAAGTAGTACGAGACAGGCCGCGAAACTAGTGTGGACGGTCAAATGGAACGAAAAACAAGAGATGTTAGCCAGCAAAAAAAGGACAGAGGAATTTTGTTCTGTCGCTGGATAACTGCACAGAAGTCAGCAAGAAGAAAGGCCTAAGTAACAAGAGCAAGTATATAAGTAATACAAAGGATATATGTGAAAGTGGCGCATCAGGAAATGGGTAGGAAACGGGGGACATATTTATAAACTTTCCCGAGTTTAAATTGTGCATAAGATTACTTGTTCATATCATTATTTTCACTAACACAGCAAGCAGACACTAGAGTGAACACTGCAGAGAAAAAACGACAAAATCTAATGATTCCTATAATAATTAAACGTTCTGGAGAAGTGTTTATCGCAGCCGGCCAAATGAAACGGAAAACAAGAAACAACAGGAGTTTGGTTCGGTAGTTTGATAAAGGGACGAGAAGCCAGCAAGCAGGAAGGGAAAATAAATTTAGAATTAGCACACTGGACAAATATGAAAGAATGAAAACAAGTCAGTAGGCAACTTTGTGGAACTGACGTCTGAGGGCAGGTAAAATGGACGATGAAAGGTAGGAGTTTGGTTCACTACCTATACATAAATGCACGAAATGTCAGCACGAAGGAAGGTCAAAGGGCGGGGAGAGGCATAAACCAGTTGTAAGACGTCATAAGTGAGAGAGGAAGGCAGGATGTGTTGGGGCCACTGGGGGAGAAACTGGACGGGGAAACAAGCGGGAAAGTGAAAGAAAAAATGAGCTGGACACATGACAAACAGTAATAAAAACAGGGCGGGAAACAACATGTGAAACAGAACGAAAAAATGGTCCAGAAACTGAATGATAAACTGGCCAACACAACGGCGGGACACTCAAGGATAAAGGAGGCCGGAAACAAAACGAGAAACTGGGCGGGAAACACATCTGGCTAGCCCGCGGTCTGGCTGGAATAGCAAGGCGCGGTGAAACGCTCGCACACACACACACACACACACACACACACACACACACACACACACACACACACACACACACACACACACACACACACACACACAGAGAGAGAGAGGTGGAGGGGGGTCACACATCAATAATTGCCCCCGGAATATGAATGGGCGGCGTGATGGAGTCACACAGCCACATGCCGCCAGTTATTTCTTCGGGAATTCTGGAGGACTCCCAGATTGCCCATCAGAATCTAAATGGACGCCCAAATACACACACACACACACACACACACACACACACACACACACACACACACACACACACACACACGCACACACACACACATACACACACACGTACAGGAATACACATACACATAAATCTCCCAACCCCACAACACAGGGGCACACGCAAAAACATACATACAAATCACCCTACCTCACAACACACACACACACACACACACACACACACACACACACACACACACACACACACACGAACCTCGGAACATATGGGCTTGGCATATATACGAGAGGCAAGCAATTCATACAGGAAACCCACTGAGCCCACGTACGTCTCTTATTTCATTTTATTCTTTCTATCTCCTGACAACTGTCTTCGGCTAAGCATAGACTTTTTCAACTGGCAGGGTTAGATATAGCCTTGATAAACCCATTCCATACGAGAGGCCTTCCCAAGTTGAGTAAAATCATCTGGTAGTAAGGGGAGTAAACTAAAAAGAACTTCACCCTCATTTATGGGGTTAAAAATTCAGTGTTCATTACCTGCGGAAACTTCTGATCTCAGTCGTGTTGTGGACCTAGCGGACTGGCTTTAAACTGTCTATCAAAAGAAAGTGAAGACAGTTTCCCCCCCATCCAGTAATAAAAATCAGGGCACAATGCAAACTAACAATAAAAAAAGGCTAATTAACTTTGCAGCTATATTAGTCCTTTCATTTTGGGAAGCCTCCAGAAAGCTGTTCAGTAGCCAGAATAAAAGAAAAAGAAGTTTGGCACAGAAAATTTTAAGGGGCATATTCTAACCCTTTCACAGTTTCTCTTCTGCAACATACAACTCTGAAGTCGGTAACTAAAAGTACACAAAAAGACGGTCACCTTTACGAAGACGTCAACGGTCTCAGTACGAAGACTTTTATTTTTTTTAATCCCCCAGACAATTTCCAGTCAGCTTAAGAAAAGCCTCTGGTTCTGAAGGGTATAAACAATACCCCTTAACCCTTTTAGTACGACTAAGTTTTTTTTTATCATTTATTCTTGCTGCCTTCAAATGATGCGAGTCAACTAAGGAACGACATCTGGCAGTTGACCACTTCAACACAATGACGTGATTTTTTTTTCTTGCTGCTACCAGACTTTCTTATTCAGCTGAGGAAAGCTCCTCACAGTGACAGAATCACTGACAACTATTTCTGATATTTTCATCATGGAAAGTCTCTCTATCATTTAATTAGTGTCATGTGTAGATGCCACGAATGAATAAAAATAACGTCATGGTTAATAACTGTTATAAAAACAAAATCAATAGCCCCCAGTGTAGTTAATGAGCCGCTGTTCCGCTCTCCCACCCTCCTCCTTATAATGATTCACTAACGCCTTCACTACCAGCTGTCCTTCCTACACACACACACACACACACACACACACACACACACACACACACACACACACACAAAATCGCCAAGTGGGGACAAAACTCGAGACTAAGTCTTTCGCAACGAGAAGTCTCCCTTAACCTCTGCAACTCGAAGACGTAATATTTATGTTACTCCTGTTCCTACAAAGCAATGGTATTCAGCTATGTAAACACCCTAATAGTGACTACACGGAGTTAGTAAAGGATTCATCTAACTGTTCTAGTTCGAAAGTTTTCCGGATTTAATAAAACGATCTCAAGATGGCATTATAACAGAAAATTCGTAGCTAGACTGAAGAGGTTGAAGTGCATATAAGTGTCAAATGGGTAGCTTAAAAAAAAAAAAAAAGTGAACGTACAGTGACAGCTTCTAATCCTTTCACTACGAGAAATTTTTGTTCAGTAGTCAAATTTTAAGGAAAAAAAGAGGGCATTGTACCGAAAAGGTAAACTGCGTCAGCAACTTCCTGCGGTTGCGTAATATGAAGAGAGAGAGAGAGAGAGAGAGAGAGAGAGAGAGAGAGAAACACTTCCTTCCGCTACACAATAGCCACAACACGATGCAAAACACGAAAAAAGGCAAAGTAAAGCAGACCAGTGCCAAACCTAAGGCAATCTAACTCATCCCAACGTACCCAACTCGAAATAACCCAACCCAACCTAACCTAACCTAACCTACTTCAATCTAGCCTAATCAAACCTAACGGAAGCTACCGTATTCTAGCACTACGTACCTCGATAGCTAATATAATAAAAAAATGGGAAAGAAAAATAAAGAAAAGCTATTAATAACCCACAGTGCAGTTAATGAGCCGCTGTTCCGGTGGGCGTCCCTCCTCCCAGTAATGACGCCCGCACTTAAAAATACCGTCCATAATTAATCATCAACACAGCTGCCAATCGCTGTGTTTTTATGACCATCACTACCCATCCATCAACACCTTCCTGCCTTCCTTCCTCCTCTTCTCTCACATCCATCACACACACACACACACACACACACACACACACACACACACACACACACACACACACACACACACACACACACACCGGAACCACTTATTTTAGATTTTATGCTGAGGCAAACTATCGCCGGAACAATTAATTATTTTTACCTCCAACTCAACCCTTAAGTACAGCGGTCGTTACGTTTTACTCTTTCCTAATGAGAAATGATTTTATTCAGCTTAGAGAGGATATTTTCAGTGAGAGGCCTGGAAACAATGTCCATCAGCTCTTTCAGTACGACGAAGCCTTTCTCATTTATTCCGTTTTGGGTAGAGGTGAAGAGGCCAAAGCTACTGACTATCATGAGGAGTCCAGGGTGTCATATTCTACGGTACAAGTGACAAGTTAAAGTATGATCTATAAACGTTAAGCATTCTATACAGTACATTCTCTCTCTCTCTCTCTCTCTCTCTCTCTCTCTCTCTCTCTCTCGATAGCCGTGATCTTTACCTGGTGGCAAAAGGGTCAGCACATTTATACGATGACTTCCGCGCAGTCTGATAACAGTTTTGTTAATCAGTTTAACGCAAACTGTCCTGTATCCTAAATTACATACATGATGGGACTTTTTATTTGATTTTTACCTATATCTGTCAAAATGTTCTATTTCTTCGCTCCTTTCAAAATTTTCTTTACAGCTTGTAATGCTGTGCTGTGAATCACCCTATCCACCATTTCTCGTTGGCTCAGGTAACACCATTACAACAATCATGATACTGCAACTTTCTCTCTCTCTCATTTTCTTTTCGGACAATGGCTATGAATATTCCGTGGCAACAGGTTCCACGCCTTTGTCTCTTGCTAGCTTATTGCCCGGCCATAAGTAACCTGGCTGGCGCACTCACTAAACATAATTTAAAATATATACTTAAGCCAAAAACACAGAATAAGCCAAAGGAGATGGGGACTGGGGGATGGCTCTGATTTATTCTAATTTCCTTGGCGTCTATAATTATATCTTGTCGGCGGGTGACTGCATTTTCACAAGACGCATTATAATATTTTTGCGACACGAATAACAAGGGCGCTCTGATTAGCGGCCGCTAACACAACAACAAACGAGCGACATATACGAGTCAGCTGCTGCGACTGTGATAAACATACTAAATATTTCCCGTGTTCCTGGGCTGACAAACAAGCTGAATATCACGGCTGGCTTCAGCTGGGCGATAAGCAAGTTGAAATATCCCGGCCGTCCATAACCTGCCAGATGCAGTAAGAGAGACTGAAACCAATTTGACCACAGGCCACTCGCACGCCACACCAGGAGGCAGGGTCGTGTCAGGGGTTATGTGGTGGTGGTGATGGTGGCAGTATGGTGAGGAAAATGATGACAGTACAGTTGCAGGGGTAGTGATGGTGGGAGAATAGAAAGAGAAGTGGTGAAGACTGGAATGGTGATTCTAAGGGTAGTGATGGTGAGAGGATTGTGGTGCAAATCATGTGTGTTGTGGTAGGGGTGGCGGTAGAAGCAGTATGGTAGTGGAAATGATGATAATGTGGTGGTGGGGGCAGTGGTGGTGAGCGGTCGGTGACATGGATGGTGGAAACTGGAATGGTGGTGGCGAGATGATGGAAATGACGGACGTGTGGTGGCAGGGAAAGTTCTGGAAGTAGCATGGCGGTGGAAATGATGGAAGTGTAATGGCAGGAGTGGTGGTGTTGGCCGGACGGTGGTAGGAACAGTAGAAATTGCAATGATGGTGGACGGGGTAGTGGTGGTAACTGATGGTGATAAACGGTGCAGCGCTGCTAGGACGTGGTGGCAGAGGTTCTGGTGATGGGTGGATGGGTATTTTTATGAAGGAATAATAAGGGCAGGGGTCGTGGAGGTGTTGGTGGTGGCGATAAAAAAAGAAAAGAAAAGAGGCTGGTTAACTAAACTGCATGAGATTGACTGTGATGTGGGAGTGGTGAAATTTGTGGTAGTATAGCAGCAAGTGTATGTTCTCGTGGGTGATAGTGCTGGCGGTTCTGACAGTGCGGTGGCATGATTGCATCACGCGTGATGCTGTTGAGGCTGTGTGTTAGAGGGTTGGTAGCGGTAATGGTGGCGGTGGAGGAGGCGGTCTGGAAATTACAAGTGTGACTGGGCAGTGTTGAGGTTGCTGATTTGTGTGGTGGATATTTGTTGTGAGTTGAAATGCTTGAAGAGCAGGAGTGTCTCCAGAGAATTTAAGCTGTTAAGATGAATTAACTCTAATAGCAGAGACCACTTTCAAGCTGAACAAAATCGCCTGGATTTAGCAAGAATTTTACATAAAAAGCGTCGAGGCAGTTTGCAATAATCAGATACAAGTTGATAATGAGGTGCCAAATGTAGACTAAATTGCTAAGGAAGAGGTGTTAAGAAGCCACTTAAAATACAGCCCTAAGTTGCGACAAAGATGAGGCAAAGGTGAAACAACAGTAAAGTGCGGACTATACATGCTTTAAACCCGCGGCCATGTGCCATCCAGTGCTTGACAGGAACACGGCCAAAATCACGCAAGGTCAAGCTGAAGCGGCAGGAAGGCGGATTCGAGGTGGTGGCGAGAAAGAGAGATGAGGCGGAGCAGATGCAAGGACTGAGGAACGACACAGACGTAAGCAGCGTTCAGGCAGAAGTGAGGCAGGGTGTTTGTGGCAGGGTGTTTGAAGGCTGGGCGATCGCTGCAGGGTGCTCATGAGGGCATGTTGTTCGCAGGCAGGGTGCCTGCAAGCAGTAACTGCGGCAAGATGTTCGCAGGCAGGGTGTTTGCAAGCAGTAACTGCGGCAAGATGTTCGCAGGCAGGGTGCTTGCAAGCAATAACTGCGGCAAGATGGTCGCAGGCAGGGTATTCATGGCAGGATATTTGCAGGCTGGGTGTCCTCGGCAAGGTATGCGTGGCAGAGTTTCGTAGATAGGATGTTCACACACAGGCAGGGTGTTCATGGCAGGTTATTCTCAGGGCAGGATGTCCACAGGCAGGATGTCCACAGGCAGGATGTTCACGGCAGGTTGTTCTCAAGGCAGGATGTCCACAGGCAGGGCGTTCAAGAAAAGGTGTTTTCAAAATAGGATGTTCACGGCAATGTGTTCGCAGGCATGGTGTTCACGGCATGGTGTTCGCTGCAGGGGTGGTTGGGCCACATCAGCAGCCTGACCCCAGACTCATATTCCACTTTATGGAGCACCGCCAAATTTTACGATCACATAAGTTTGGTGGCGCGCGTCAATTTCCAGGCAAGCGGGCAGTGGCGGGGGTGACGCACTGCCGCCACCTGCCCAGCTCACACTCTGCCTCCTCCATCACAAGGGTTGGCACAGCGAGGCACAGACGTGACTGATACGAGGCAGAGAAGTGACTGATACACGGCCTCTCCAGCACCATGGGAACAATAAGGCACAGACGTGACTGATACGGTATAAAGGGTGACTTCTACACCGTCCCTCCAGGTCATGAATCAAGGTGGGGCAGAGTGAGGCACAGAAGCGACAGATACGAGGCACAGTGAGGCTGAGAAGTGACTGATACATTGTACCCCCAATAACATGAGAAAATGAAGCAAAGAAGTGACTGATGCACGGACACTTCAGCTACATATGACGCAGTGAGGTTGAGAAGAACTAATACGTGTCAGAAGGGATTGATACACGCCCTCTCTAAGGACACGAGACACAGAAACAGGTGGCACAGAACTCCGTTGGCGACGCGAGACAGAAACGCTCTTTTTATCATGAAGCAGAGGTGTGGATTCTACACACGAGACTCACAAACATGGTTGATAGGAGTGCTCAACCAGCAAGAAAACATGATATGTCTGAAACAGTAATCTAACGATTCTAAGAAGGGCACTGGATGATGCAAAGATTCTAACTCCTTCACTGCAGTTACATTTTTATTACCCTATTCATGCTACCTCCAGGTGACTTTATTCGGCTAAAGTGTGACATTCCGTTGTGAAAGAACTAGAGTGACATGAACCACAGAAAAAGCTGACAAAATGCTTCCTTTATCGCGACGTGGACTCAGCCAGGCCACACGGCCGGTCCAGGGGAAAGCTGTGGACTGATTAGTTGAGGTATAAGTCTGAGCGATGCTTCCCCCCCCCCCCCGACAGTCAATCGATCCAATATCAATGTTCATCTCGACTAGCTGATACGAGGCTTGGCTGCAAATATCCAAACCGTATAGTCGAATGAGCAACTTTTTTCTTTTTAGAAGAATCTAGGTTAAGTTAGAGCTTAAGTTAGAGTAGGTTCGGGTGAGTTGGGTTACGTTTGGTTAGGTTTGGTCAGAGTGGGTTAGGTTACGTTTGGGATTATTTTATGTTAAGTTCGGCTACTAAGGTTAGAGTAGGTCTACATGAGCCTTAGGTTAAAATATACTGTTAGACTTGGTTGTTAGGGAGGAGGCTGTTAGGTTAGGTTAGGCATGAGTTGAAAAACATAAGCGCAGTTATCCTTGGAGCTGGAATGGCTTATACCCCTGAAATAAATGGTCTGACTCTGTCCACGTCACGATAAGACACCACATTTTGTTAACTTCCGGAGCCTCATGTCCCCTTAAAACTTCCACAACGATGGCGTCTTTCTGTCCTCATTTTATTTACTGCCGGATGATTTTACTCAGCTTACGATAGGATTTCAACCCGGAGAGGTCAGATATACAGCCATATTCTAACTGACTCTGATGATTTCTTAACACTCCTGCCTAAGGGACTTATTCTGCATATTACCATACACCTAAATAACCACTTCCATGTTATTGATGCAAACCATGTCGATCTAAGAAGATATAAATGGCATACAGACAATTTTTAGACTATATTAACCTCTTTTTCACTAGGTCAAAAGTGATAACAAGAATACCGCTCGTCCATTCGCTTTAAGAAGTCTCCCTAAAGCTGCATTAATGTCACAGGTGGCAAGAATAAATTATGAGAAATGACGTCCACATACTGGAAATATTTCGTAAACTGGCAGCCAGTCGGGGCGACAAGGGAACATCACACTGTGGGTGCACTTCATATATATTCTGATGTATTCTGACCACCGCCCATCTCACCGCTCATATACAAGGTCACCAATATACTGTAAAATATATAGGGCGCCACTTTTACGCCTTCCTTTTCACGGCGATGCATTTACTATGTATGGGAGACGAGGGCCGTTACGCTGTGAGCTGGTCGTAACTTTTTCAGATGTGCCGACCATCTAATAAAAATGACCTTTACATACAAAGACAGAAGGAGACAAGAATACAAAAGTATGCAGTTCGAAAGGTACGAGTTCGATTCCACATGGTGCAGGGAGCTGTCTAATGATAAGAGTTTCGCTAACACCGACTTTATTGATCTTTCACAGAACCATCGACATGTCACAAGAACACCTACATCTGAATACGACAGCCCTATCATGTAATCAATACTGGTAGTGGGTATTAGCGCCGAAGTGGTGAAATGCAAAGGTGTGTGGAACAAAGGATGATTGCTGAGTTTCAGGGAAAGGGCTATCAGGTCTATGTATAGAGTCGGACACATTAAGAGGAAAAAATCAGCGTTATTATTATGTATGGGAGACAAGGGCATTTAACCTGCTTTCTATGGTGGCTCGTAACTTTTTCAGATTCGAGGAACAGCAAGTAATAATAATGACCACTGCATAAAGAAAGAAAGGGGAGTGAGTAGGGACACAGAATTGTCGGCCTTTCTTTGTATGTTATACTTATATGCACAGCCCCAGTCCACTGTTTCGTTATAAGCCAAGGTTTCCAAGTTAATAGAGTGAAGTTTCAAACCATCTGATCGCAGTAGATTTGCTTATCAAGATCACATTAGGTTCTGACGCAGTTTTGTGACAATGCAAAGAAACTACTAAGCGAAACTATGCAAATAGTAACTATTATAATCTGGTTTTGTTGCACCACTAAGGGCTGTACTCTCATGAGTTATGGAGCCTTCCTTGCGTCTCTCCCTTACACGTTTGTAAATGGTATTTTTATATTCTCTTGTATGCTTCTTAAGCAAACAATGACGACTGAGGGAAGATGTAAGCAGAAAAAGATGGTAATCCATATTATTCTTTCTGAAGCGTAAGAGGCTGATGGTTAGGCTACCGTATTTCAGAACATTTAAGGGTAGGAGACCGATCTACGCCTCTGGTAGCGTTTTATCTAACAGGAAATCCTTTGGTCACCTCTGCGACTCAAACCACAGCACGTACTGTATAACCCATATCCAACGAACCACTTGAACTCTCTTCATGTACGCTATCGGGCTAAAACTCTTCTATTCTCTTAATAAACACAACCTCATTATGTGAGCACAGTGCAACATCTTACGGCAATAAGACGTCAAGACACAAACACCCTCAAGCGTGACCTACTGTTGACTCTTACAAAGCCTGAAACAGACCACGAAGTACCGTATTAACCACTCATCTCATGCCAAATGAGTTCTTTTTTGTGGTGTTAAACCAATGCTGTACGAACTACTTAGCCTCTTGTTGTCTATATCAAGGGTAAATTAATGATCATTTTCAAACTTTGTTCTGCATACATTCCGAAATTCTAAAAGAATCCTCACAGATTTAAGCAGTTTCTTATCGCAAACTGGATACCATCAAGTCCTCCAAGCTGCGGTGTCTTCTGTCAACCACACTGGAACAGGAACTCGACTATAGAGATCCTGCACTCTGGGATTATTCACACTATATTGTGGTGAATACCGATAGAGGACGTTAAAAAAAAAAAAAAGATGAAAAAAACGATAAATTTGATGCAATATTTGACGCACCTGCGATGTAGATGAGAATGGCGGCCAGGACGACAGCGATGGTGATGAAAATAATGGCGGTGCACCTCCAAGAGCAGTGGGGGGTGGTGGGGCGGCGACCCCCACCGCTGGAGGAGCCCCCTGCCCCACGGGAACCTGCCACGGGGCCGGGGCGACGCACGTTGTTACGGACGGGGGGGACCAGCGCTGGGACGCCACTGAACGGCACGTTGTACCTGTACGAAATGAACAGAAATTACTTTTAGAATGTCCATCCATGCGTTTTACAGGATACTATCACTAATATACCAACAGTCTCTACTCAAGATTAGTTTAATAACAGCAATCTAATAAGAAAAAAAAAAAAAAAAAAGCATTTGGAAGCATCAAATTTTTATTACCATACAAAATTAGCAAAGTTAATAAAAGAGGGATTAATTTAAAAATATAATCTCTTCAAAACAACACACTGAAAAAATTGACACTCAAAGCAAAAACAGTATCAATATATTTAGAAATCATGGAATGACTGCATCTGAAAGACATAATGATGTAACACTGGGGAAAGACAGGCGGAAGTTTCCAGCTCCGTGCATGACAATAAGAATACCAATCACCTCTCCCATTAGAAAGTGGTACAGACGAGTGACAGCGTTCACATGAAGAGTCTCAAGAGTAACAACAATGACAAAGAGAATTATCGAGCTGTAGCGAATAATGAGGCTGAAGGGAGTCGGAGAGAAGAGACAAAAAAACTTTAATTACCTGACCCCGGCCCGGAGGAGCACGGGGACGGATAATGTTTTCACTCGGTTTGTCTGTTTGTTAGCTGTGTATCTATCTATCTGTCTGTCTGTCTGTCTGTCTGTCTGTCTGTTAATTTCACGCGAAAACTACTAGTGGGAGTTTGACTAAAACTACAGGGATGATGAGCTATGACCTTCTGATCACCTGAGTATATCTGGGGCCAAATTGGGCCAAGGTCCAGGCTGTAAGCCCAAAAAATGTACAAAAAACGGGGACGGGTAAAAATCGTTTCTCCGCCATTACTCCTTTCAAATTAGTTATATCGACATGACACCAACACCTGAAGGTGCATCTTTCAATCTGCATCCTATAACATGCCTCATTACATGAAGGGGGTCGCCTCTAGTTCGCGGTAGTGGGGGTCAGTGTCAGGTGGGTCGGACCTAAAATTTCAAATGGGCACAAAACCGTCAATTTTCACCCGATATACCCCAAATTTGATTTGTGACATCTTTGACTAGATATCCTGTTGTGTTTATACGTCAGCATTAAAATGACTGCCGGGGAAGGGTTTGCTGTGCCATGGCACCGCTTCTTGTTCTACTGTTTTGAAGTGTTTCATGTGCAAAATTACCCCGCACATTACGGCTGGGACGAATATGGCTTTTAGAGAGCCAGCAATTGAATAGGGTATAAGGGAGCATGGAACTATGTCAGTACACTGAACCTCCTAAAAGCGGATTCCGTGAGAGAATTAATTTGACATTTCCATGCAATATCACGAGAATAAAAGGGACGCCAACAATACTGAAGTTATATAAAGACTTAAACTGTACGATAATGATAATGGTATTGGTATGATCATGTCGAAGATGTGGGGATTACAATGAAACATGCTGTAATCAGCAAATTGTGAATGTGGTGAGAGTGACTTCACAGAATAAAATAAAAAGGTCATTAGACAACAGTTCTTTACAGGCCATCACACAGGAGTTCTTTTTTGACGGTGATTATACTGTAAAGGTGGAGGAAGACACCAACGCTATATATAAGCAGTATTGAAAAATATCACAAAAGTCAAAAGAGCCGCTGCTGTAAGTGCACTTTTAAAATTTCATGAATTTTTATGACTGCCAATAAAACCTGGCTAACACATCCAATCTAACCGTGACGGCCGCAAACTGCGAACTAACCCCACAAAACCGTGACTACGCTCTTGATAGGGCATTTCATTTCACATAAGGCCGAAGAGGGTGGTAAAATACACATAATAAACGAGGAAGAAAAGAGACTGAGGCCGTAATTATAAATTCTCATGTGCTTGTATGTACACTGGCCTCTATTCATACAGCTACCACATACTATAGAAACAAATTTACCATTTACGTGGGAATAAGCAAAAACAAAAACAACTTTGTGATAACAGTGAACTGCTACAGACACACGTATATTACGTAAATTGGTCAGGATCATTTATAAACACGACCCCTGATCATCGGGTGAAGAACAGCTAATATTATGATCTCTCTATTGGCAACTCAACTGCTACAAAATGAACTGGAAAAATGATGTGTGGTGGGGCTTATCTCGACCATGCTAAGCTGGCTGTGTTGATGCATTACACACACTGCTAGAGTTGTCAAAATAAAACACTGTTTTTTTTTTTCTGGGAATTCAATTAATCTCCCACTGGTAATAACCTTAAACCATCAGTAATACTCACTGTATGCAAACTCTTTATTGCAGAATGGTACTGGTCTCGTATGCATTATGTAGCACAGTTTTCTGTGGACTGTTTGGCAGTGAGGAGCAGCCAACAATTTCGAAGGTTTGAATCGTGAGCGAGTGGATTTATGACCCACTTTACTGGGTACTTCGCTGAAAGTTCTCCTGCTTTTGTGATTTCCTGTTCCAGTCTTCCGGATTCTACTCACCCAATGCACTATTGGGAAACGATGGGGTGATGATGACGATGAGATTAAGATGCTTATGACGTGACGATGACGAAGAGTGAGATGATGATGATGATGATGATGATGATGATGATGATGACGACTTACGGTGCAAACAATAACCCCAAATGGACGACCGAGATGCTGCCGATTTAATTCTGGATACCGTCAGACGATTTTCTCCATACCAGGGAAGTACCAACCTTCCTTTCTGATCATTATATACTAAGCAATCCACTGGCTAACTGGTATATGGAAGTGGGTCTCGTGTGTGTGTGTGTGTGTGTGTGTGTGTGTGTGTGTGTGTGTGTGTGTGTGTGTGTGTGTGTGTGTGTGTGTGTGTGTGTGTGTGTGTGTGTGCTCATTTTACTAATATATCATCTTTCTCTGTTGACCAATGAGTTTCTGTTTCAGTGGCAGACGTACATTTGCTACAGAAATATTATAACAAAAATATACCAATAAATCAATTAATTTTGTTTGTATTAATTCGACTGATTCATATTAGTAACCTTATTTGCACAACTAGCCACACACACACACACACACACACACACACACACACACACAAAAAAAGTCTACTTCTGTGACATGGGAGTCTTACACCCTACATGCCCTAGTCAGCAGTTTCCTAATCCAAGGCCAAGTCTACTCTACCGCAGCTCTACACAATTTCCAGGTCATTCCTCCTTCACCACAGCACCACACAAGTCCTTTTCTTAATCCTAGGCCAAACCCACTCTGCTTCAGCACCACACAAGTGCTTTCCTTATTCCCAGACCACTCTCAATTCCCCACTCCACCACAATAGCACACATGTACGTTCCTTATTCCAAGATCACTCCCTCCTCCCACGCCACTATTACAAGACAGAATTATTTTTCCCAGTTTCATGCCACTGTCCCTTCACTTCACCACACCAACACAATTAATTTCTAAATCTCTTGCCACTCACCCTCCCCTCCCCTTCAATACCTAATCTATCCAAACAAATCTAAATACAACCTAACCCTATGACACAAGCCGTTCCTAACCAAGACCAAACTGGAAAAGAAAAAAGGGTCCAATCGCCAACTGTATGAAAATATGGTCCAGGTCCAGGCAGCCGGTCACTTGGTCTAGCGGGAAAGTCAGGTCCGGGCCTCTTTCCTGGAACCTGGACAAAGACACACACTAGAAAATTGACAGCGTAAGCCGAGGGGACGCGGGAGGGGGGGGGGATGTTTGGTTGATGAAGAGAGAGAGAGAGAGAGAGAGAGAGAGAGAACTAGTACAGCAGAGGCACAGGAGGAGGAGGAGGAGGAGGAGGAGGAGGGGTAAATGGAGAGACAGCAGGGAGTAGATGGGCAATTGGGAGGGAGAAAAGAAAGGAAATGAAAGAATGGAAGAGGAAGTGACAAAGTATATACTATGGAAGGAGTATAGAGAAGGAAAGAAGAATGGAGGAGTTTGGGGAGAGAAGAGAGTATAGGGGAGGAGAGAGAGAGAGAGAGAGAGAGAGAGAGAGAGAGAGAGAGAGAGAGAGAGAGAGAGAGAGAGAGAGAGAGAGAGAGAGAGAGAGAGAGAGAGAGAGAGGAGATTAAGAGGAGGAATGAAGATTGTGATGAAGTGAGAGAATGGGGATAAGGGGAAAGACGGATTGGCGCTGAGGGAAGGAAGATGAATGGAAGAGGAATAAACAAGGGAAGAGGAACAAGAGTGAAATGGGAGACGGCAGTGATGGTGCCTAGGGAGTGAGGAGTGTAGAGAGAGGGTGAAGAGTGTAGAGGGAGGAGAAAGAGGAAGAGTGGATGAGAGAGAAAAGAAAAGGGATCGAGAACTAAGGGGAAAGAAGAGACAGAATAGAAAAAGCGGGTGGGTAGATGTCGAGAGAGGAGATACGGAAAGGAAAAGGAGCTGGCATAGACAGGAGGGGAAGAGAGAAGTGAGAGAGGAAGAGAGTGGAGTGATGGGATAAATGTCGCAGGAGAAATGGAAAAAAGAGATTGAGAGGAATGAAGAAGGAAGTGACAGAGGAAAAGACAAGGAGGTGAAAGAGGAGATGGAAAAGAGAGAAGAAGGGGAAGAGAATAAAAGCCAGAGATAGAGCATAGGGCGGGGGCGCGGGCGAGAGTGGCTGGGAATGAGAGACGATTTTGCGGGAGACAAGAGGAGAGGAGAGGCGGGGGAGAGACGGAAAAAGAGGAATGCATGAAAAGAACAAAGACAAATACGGGAGAGAGGAAAGGCCTGCACTGGGGGTAACGGAGAGCTGAACGGAGAGGGGGAGAGGCACAAACTTGAAAAGTGAGGGAGAAGGTGGATACGGAGAGGATGCACGGGGAGGAGGGAGTGAAGGGGGAGAGGGAGAACGTGAAAAAGGATGGAGAAAGGGAGGGGGGGGGGATAGAGGGGATGGTATAGAAGGAATATAGACTGGTGAGAGGAAGATAGAATTGGACGTGGGGGAGGAGAAAAACAGAAAAGCATAGAGTTTAATGCGAAAGAGAAAAAGGGAAGGGATGTGATGGGAAGAGATAATGAAAGAGAGAGAGAAGGACAGGAGGAGATATAATGGGAATAGAAAAATACAGTGGAGTGATGTGAGAGAGAGAGAGAGAGAGAGAGAGAGAGAGGGAGAGAGAGAGGGGGGAGGTGAGGGGAAGCGAGGTGAGGGTGGTATAGTTACATCCCAGATATTGCATACATTTCATTCCGTCCGCCTTGATTTGCATGTCAAAGTCGACGATAAAGCTACAGACTGAGTGTACAACGGGGTTATTCCCACTCCCTGCCCTCTCACCCCTCTCCTCTCATACCACTCACCTCACTCACTCCTCTCACATTACCACCCATCTTATACACCACTCATCCCATTCATTACTCTCTCTCTCTCTCTCTCTCTCTCTCTCTCTTTTACATGTTACTCTCACCTTTCTCATATACCACTTCTCCCACTCACTCGATGGTTTCACAGATCACCCTCATGCTTCTCGCATACCACTCGCCCCACTCACAGATCACGCTCATCCCTCTCACATATACAGATTTCTCATGTACCACTCACCCAGTCACATAAACACCTCTCATACATTACATACCCCACTCACCCTCTCAAATACCTCATCCCACGCACGTACCATTCTTACCTCTCTCACATACCACTCATTTCACTCGCTCACTCATACTTCGCTCATCCCTCTCATTTTCCACTCACCCCTCCTATTCATAAATCACTCTCACCCCTCTCCAATATCACTCGCCCTACTCAGTCCACTCACAAACAGATCTGGCATGTTTTGAAACGGTCTTACTCTTGTTTTTCCCCACCGCCTAAAATGCCAATGCAGTGAGTCTGGCCATCACGAAATGAACGGATCTTGATTTCTTCGTTCTTGGATAATACAAATTCTACAGGTTTTCAGCCTTTGTTTCTTTTTCTGTCTTTCTTTTCTCTTTCATTAATAATATCACTTTCACCCCTCTCACACTGCGCACATTCATTTTATCCAGACACGTAATCAGCACAGTTACTCTCACCTTTTGCATCCTCACCTTTACCTGCTGTGCATTCACTTTTTCTATTTAATTACCACACATTCAACGCTGGCAGTCATCGTCGACCTTTTCATGCACCACATATTTACCCTTTGTCTCGACGCATTCCCTCTCGCACCCCACATAATCACTTCCCCTCCCACACATTCATCTCTGCTCCTCTCACTGTGCATATATTCACTCTTATGCGCTACCTTCATTTTCATTCTTCCATGCATCACAGAATGATTTTAATAATGCGCTTCCGTTCATACCTTTTGCTCTCCTATCTGCACTGCTATAATCCATTCATTTCCTTATTCCTTCAAACATTCCATCCCTCACTTTTAGTATTTTTCAGTCCGCCTCTCTGTCTGTCTGTCTGTCTGTCTGTCTGTCTCATTATTCTCTTTATTCAGTCGCTTTCACACTTTCATTAATCACACCTTCATCCTTTTAATATCCGCAATTCACCCCACTCATTTTATTACAATCACGCCTTCAATTTTCCCTGCTATTCGCACCATAATCAATACCACTAATGCAAAATCTTTTAAAATATTCCTCGTAGCCTCACTCATAGTCCTGTCTCACTACCCATATTTCTGCTTTACCTTGATAATGCTAGTTTCGATACACAATCTCTAACGCACTCAAAACATACTCTACTACCGCAAAATGGCCATCACACCACTCACTCTGATGCACACTACCACACCACTCAGTAAGATGGCGCTGAGGTGAGTGTGGTAGTGGTGGTGGTGGTGTGGTATTGGTGTGGGTGTGATGGTGGTGTGGCAGTGGTGTAGGTGTGATGGTGGTGTTGCAGTGGTGTAGGTGTGGTGGCGGTGGTGTAGGTGTGGTGGTAGTGTGGTAGTGATGTAGGTGTGGTGATATGGCAGTGGTGTAGGTGTGGTGGTGGTGGTGTAGGTGTGGTAGTGGTGTGGCAGTGGTGTAGGTGTGGTGGTGGTGGTGTAGGTGTGGTGGTGGTGTGGCAGTGGTGTAGGTGTGGTGGTGGTGTGGCAGTGGTGTAGGTGTGGTGGTGGTGTGGCAGTGGTGTAGGTGTGGTGGTGGTGTGGCAGTGGTGTAGGTGTGGTGGTGGTGTGGCAGTGGTGTAGATGTGGTGGTGGTGTGGGAGTGGTGTAGGAGTGGTGGTGGTGTGGCTGTGGTGTAGGTGTGGTGGTGGTGTGGCAGAGGTGTAGGTGTGGTGGTGGTGGTGTAGTTGTGGTGGTGGTGTGGCAGTGGTGTAGGTGTGGTTGTGGTGGTGTAGGTGTGGTGGTGGTGTGGCAGTGGTGTAGGTGTGGTGGTGGTGTGGCAGTGGTGTAGGTGTGGTGGTGGTGTGGCAGAGGTGTAGGTGTGGTGGTGGTGGTGTAGGTGTGGTGGTGGTGTGGCGGAGGTGTAGGTGTGGTGGTGGTGGTGTTGGTGTGGTGGTGGTGTGGCGGAGGTGTAGGTGTGGTGGTGGTGGTGTAGGTGTGGTGGTGGTGTGGCGGAGGTGTAGGTGTGGTGGTGGTGTGGCAGTGGTGTAGGTGTGGTGGTGGTGTGGTGGTGGTGTTGTGGGGTAGGTGTGGTGGTAGTGTGGCAGTGGTGTAGGTGTGGTGGTGGCGTGGCAGTGATGTAGGTGTGGTGGTGGTGTGGCAGTGGTGTAGGTGTGGTGGTTGTGGGGTAGGTGTGGTGGTTGTGGGGTAGGTGTGGTGGTCGTGTGACAGTGGTGAAGGTGTGGTGGTGGTGTGGTAGCGATGTAGGTGTGGTGGTGATGTGGCAGTGGTGTAGGTGTGGTGGTGGTGTGGCAGTGGTGTAGGTGTGGTGGTGGTGTGGCAGTGGTGTAGGTGTGGTGGTTGTGGTGTAGGTGTGGTGGTGATGTGGCAGTGGTGTAGGTGTGGTGGTGATGTGGCAGTGGTGCAGGTGTGGTGGTGGTGTGGCAGTGGTGTAGGTGTGGTGGTGGTGTGGCAGTGGTGTAGGTGTGGTGGTGGTGTGGCAGTGGTGTAGGTGTGGTGGTGGTGTGACAGTTGTGTAGGAGTGGTGATGGTGTGAGAGTGGTGTAAGTGTGGTGATGGTGTGGCAGCAGTGGTGGTGGTGTGGCAGTGGTGTGGTGCCTGTGCAGCAGAGGTGCAGATGTAGTAATGGTGTTGGTGTGGTGGCGGTATAGTGCGGTGGCGGTGTGGAAGTAGTGTAGGTGTGGTAGTAGTGCAAGTGTGGCAGTGGTGTAGATGTCGCAGTGGTGGTGGTGGTGTGGCTGTGGTATAGGTGTGGCAATGGTTTTGGTGTGGTGATGGTATAGGTGTGATGGACGTGTTAGTGTGGTGGTGTGGCTGTGGTATAGGCATGGCAATGGTTTTGGTGTGGTGGTGGTATAGGTGTGATAGTGGTGTTAGCGTGGTGGTGGTGGTGTGGCTGTGGTATAGGTATGGCCAGTGGTTTTGGTGTGGTGGTGGTATAGGTGTGATAGCTGTGTTAGTGTGTTGGTGGTGGTGGTGTGGCTGTGGTATAGGTGTGGCAGTGGTTTTGGTGTGGTGCTAGTGTAGGTGTGGTAGTGGTGTTAGTGTGGTGGTGGTGGTGGTGTGGCTGTGGTATAGGTGTGGCAGTCGTTTTGGTGTGGTGCTGGTATAGGTGTGATAGTGATAGTGTGGTGGTCGTGAAAGTGCGATAGTGGTTTAAGTACAGCAGCGGTATTAGTGGCATAAGTGTGGTGGTGGTGTGGTAGTGTGGGTATAACAGAGGCGTAGGTGTGCTAATTGTGTGGTATGGCAGTGGTGTAGGCATGGTAGCAGTGGTATAGGTGTGGTGGTGTGGTGGTGGTGTGGCGGTGGTGGAATAGTGACAATTACGTTGCTGTGTGCCTGTCATTTGAGACGTGGGGCCTAAGGGCGGATGTATGTACTGAGTGGCAGCGCGAGTGGGAACCGGAGTGGCAGGCGAGTGGGGAGTGGAAATGCTAGAGTGACTGGAGAATGAGGGTCTGGAGAGGAAGAGTGAGGGGGCAGAGTGAGTGGGAGTGGTAGTGGGTATTAGGAAGTGGGAAAGGAAGCGTCAATGGTTAGTGCAGAGGGGGAAGAAGGAGTGGGGAGTGATTCTGTTAATAAGTGGGGCGTGCTGAGCGGCAGAGTGCAACTGAGTAGGGAGAGGGAAAGGGAATGTGAGTGGGAAGTGAGAGAGGGTATGTGAGTGGGCAGTGAGAAAGGGAAAGTGAATGGGTAGCAGGAGTGGGGGAGGGACTGGCGACCAGGAGAGGGTGAGGAGTGGCAGAGGGAGAGGCGAGAGGGATTCAGGAGAGGCAGAGGAAGCTGGAAATGGAAGAATGAGTCGGAATATGAGCAGGAAATGGGAACTGGTGGAAATGATGAGTGTGAGTGCATGAAAAAAAAAAAGCATGGAGTGGTAAAGCATGAGTGAGTGCCAGAATTACTAGGAAGCAGGAGTGTGTGGAAATCAGTGAACAATGCTAGAGCAGGGAGACAGGGAAGTGAGTGAGAGAGTATGTGAGAGAGTACGTGAGGAGTGGAAATGTGTAAAATAAGTGGGGGAAATTCATGGCAGTGAACGTGGAAGAGTGGGTAGCGAGGGAAGTGAATGGGAAAAATGAAGTGAGAAGTGAGGAGTGAGAGCGGCAAGAGGGGAAAATGAGTGAGTAGTGAAAGTGAGCGGTGGGAAGAGAGTGAGTATAGAAGTGTGTGTGTGTGTGTGTGTGTGTGTGTGTGTGTGTGTGTGTGTGTGTGTGTGTGTGTGTGTGTGTGTGTGTGTGTGTGTGTGTGTGTGTACATTGTGAGAGTATTACTAGAGAGGGATGAAAGAACGTTAAGAAGTGAGAGGGAGGAGTGAGGGAGAGGTGAGTGGGAGAAGTGGGAGACACATGAGTCTTAGAAGTGAGAGGAAAACATGAGAGGGAGAAGTGAGAGGGGAGAATGAAAGGGAGAGACGTGAGAGGGGAAATGAGGATAGAAGAGAGATGGAGGAATGAGATGGGGAGAGACGGAGGTAAGGAATGAAAGAAAGAGACGTGAGAGGGGGTAATGAGGTGGAAACAGGTGAGAGAGTGGAATGAGAGAAAGGGGAGAGAGGTAGGAATAAAATGAAGAGAGGTGAGAGGAAGGACGCAAACAGGAAGAGAGGCGAGAGGGAAGAATACAAGGAAGAGAGATGAGAAGAAGGAATGACAGGGATAGGTGAAATGAGAACTGTAAAATGGAGGAAAGAAGGAGGTAAGTGGAGGAGTACTGAAAGGACGAGAAAGACGTGAGAAGATTAAGAATGAGAGTTGAGTGGGAAGCGTGAGAGGAAGAAGTGAGAGGGAAAGGTGGGAGGGACAGAGGCGAGTGGGATGAGAAAGAAAGATATATGTTAAAGGGCTAAGTGAGAGGGAGAAGGACTAGTAAGTGTAGAAAGTGTAGGACTCAGAACATGAAAGGTGCAAAGTGAAGCAAATAAAAGGGAATCAAGCAGTCTAGGTAGAGTGGGATGGGAGGCGAATCTAATAGTCTGAGGGAACAGACCTGTCAGTGAGAGAGAGGTATTGGGAGAGGATTACTGCGCGCGCACACACACACACACACACACACACACACACACACACACACACACACACACACACACACACACACACATACACACACACACACACACACACACACCATAATTCACTCCTTCAATGCTTCCATTTACTCACCACGTCAAACCTCACAGGAATCCTACCGTAACACCACACCAATCCCACCTCGTCCCTTTAACATACCACACAATGCACCACACCACACTACGCACATGACTAGGCAAAATAACACACCACACCACATCCCACCCACAAAACATTCAGCACTATACTTCACCATAATCCAAAGGTCTATATAAGACGGCCACAATCTTAGCACATCCACATCCATTCCATACCCACCACCAAATCACCATAATCCACAATTTCACCACACCACATCCACATCTTTATTCATATACCTCCCCACTTATTCCCTCACAGGCAAAGACAGCCATCCCACACAACACCTCAAACCATCAAAAGTCTACCACCACAGCTCCATTATGCACACTCACCATACCACATCCACATCCTTACCTCAACCACATCCATCCCTACCTATCCCCACCCAAACAACATCCACAGCTCGCCATATCGAGCGGCCAGAGACACTACAGATTTGAGTACTACCAGGTCGACGAGCTACATAGGCGGCTTAACTATATTTAATTACTCGACTGAGCTAATACCGGCTTAATACGGAAGGGAAGCGGGTAGGGGACGTGTTTTCATTCTCTATCTTACGTATCTAATAAACATTTACTTCCGTGACTTTTTCTTCTTACCCTTTAGGTTCTACTAATGCATCCTGTTTTCTAATTCCGTCTCGGTCTTTCTTTCTTTTTCTGCCACTCAGTTCAACAATATTCTGTATTTCTTCTCCCTTGTCTTCATTATTCAATATCACTGATCCTTTTTTGTCATCTACTTTTCGCTAACTTGTGTCTCACCACTAACTCTTTCACTCACTGAAAGATCACAATGTTCTCCGGTTAACGATTCTCCTCCCTGTGCTTTCCCTCACCTACTAATTTTTTCCATTTGCTCTTTTTCTCCTGTCTCGTACTCCACTTCTATCTCTCTGACCTCACCCTCTGTCCCCTGTAAGACTTATTCCCCTTTAAATACTCCATGACCTCCAACTTCACCTACATCCTCTTCTTTCATTTCTTTCTTCTTAGTCTTGTCTTTCCTGCTGCGACATTTGGAGAAGGCGACAGCTGATAAAAGAAAGCAACAGGCAGAGAAAAGAGGCAACAAATGAAAATGTGGAGACAGAAGGAAAGATGAGAAGAACAAAAGAAATGGCAAATGAAAATGAGAGGAGAGGGGGACGAAAAGGGGAACAGACGAAAAAGAATTTGAATAAGGTAGGTGAGGAAGAAGAGAGGAGAAAATGACGGCACAAGAACTGAAAATGAGGGGAGAAATGAACGAAAAAGACACAACAGAATGAGAAAAATGAACAAACAGGAATGAGAAAAAGGGTGAATCGGAGAGAGAGAGAGAGAGAGAGAGAGAGAGAGAGAGAGAGAGAGAGAGAGAGAGAGAGAGAGAGAGAGAGAGAGAGAGAGAGAGAGAGAGACGAATAAGAGAAAGAAAGGTAGAGGAAAGGGGGGGGATCACTTTTGGAGAGAGGAGATAAGAAAGAGAATGAGAAAAATAGTACAGACGAAAGTAGAGGAAAGAAAGAAGGGAAAGGAACCTATATTGGAGAAGGACAGGGTTTGGAAGAGAGGAGAAAGAAGTAGGGAAGACAGCAGAGAAAAGAGGAGAGGGGATGAGATCAGTTTTGGAGAAGGAAGAGGTAAAATGGGCCCAGGTAGGGTGTGGGGAGAGACTGATGGGACAGATACGGTGATGGAGATGGGATGGAGTAGTGTGTGGAGGAGAGGCAGTGGATAAGGCAACGTGGATGGGGAAGTAGTAGTGTAGAGGTAGGGTAGTGTGAAGGTGGGGTAGTATGGAGGTAGGGTTGTGTGAAGGTGGGGTTGTGTGGAGAAGTAGTGTAAAGGTAGGGTATGGTGGTGGGTAGTGTGGTGATGGGGGTAGTGTAGAGGTGGGGTAGTGTAGAGGTGAGGTAGGGTGGAGGTGGGGTAATATGGGGGTAGAGTAGTGTAGAGGTGGAGTAGTGTGGAGGCGGGGTAGTGTAGAGGTGAGGTAGTGTGGAGGTGGGGTGGTTTGGAGGTAGGGTTGTGTGGAGGTGGGGTAGTATGGGAGGTAGTGTGGCGGTTGGTTAGTGTGGAGGTGGGGTGATGGATAAAATAGTATGGAGAAGAAACAATGTATGATACAGCCTATAGGGAAAATAATAAATGCGCAGAGAGAACCCTAAACAGCATCGTATACAAAAGAGAACAGAATCGCCAATAAACTGTACGGACCTTACAGAACTAAATACTGTTCCAAAACAATCGAAAATACTGCACAAAAAATCAGCAGCTTTTACTAAAATTTTTACTCCCGACAATACAACAACAGGGTGAACTTCATAACCTTTCGCTGTACTAACATTCAACATTTATAAGATTATAATTCAGTCTTACTCAGTTTTATGGAAAAATCTGACTCCCAAAATAACAAAACATAATCTGGAGCCACGAAATAAAACCATTAAAGGACCGTGATAACCTTTAGAACACTCAGGTACAAAACAACACAATAATCTTACTTACGATGAGTCAATTACATGAACAAACAAAATAACCTTTTCCAATATAAACACACACAATCTGAACCTTCGTAACAGGAGTGATTTAGTCTAAGCTGCATAAAATCATCTCAGGTGAGCTAGAATAAACAACAATAACTGCACAACAGCACAGTAGCAGGAAAGGCTTTCCATAATTTGCATAAAAACACCTGACATTAGACCGAATAAATTTCATATATCATCACGGCAGCAGGAAAGGTTTATTATCAGCTGCATAAAAATGTTTGAAGGAGGTTACAATAAACTAATATAGAGCTATCGCAGTGAAAGGGTTGATGAAGTTTGTTTCTAAGCCCTTCAGTGTGGGAGGCCTCTTCCTTAAGCTGACTGCAATCCTCTAGGGGCAGCAAAAATGAAAACACAAAAAGCGTCTTGTTACCTCTTAGCGATTTTGTCATCCGAAATATCAACGTCAAAAACATCAACAGGAAAATAACCATAAAACCACCAAAAACGACGGCAACGATACCAGTAACACCACTGCCACCACCGACGCCACCAACAACAACAACACCATCACCACCATCACCATCATCAACAACAAACACATCGTCACCACCATCACCCCAACACCGCTACCAGACAACAACAACAAACACACCCCATCACCATCATCATCCCAACACAGCCACCAAACAACAACACTAACAACAAAAACAACAACAGCATTATTAAACCTACACGTATCATCATCTACGGCACTATGTCGGCACTGGCTTCTATTTCAACGTCTGTGCCTTATATCTGTCCTATCCCCCTCGTAGGCCCCTCTGACTACTTCTACCACCAGCAGCATCAAAAAAAGAAAGAAAAAAAAAAACAGAAGCAACAACATCACCACCAACACCATCACCATCACCTTCACAATTATCATCACCACTAACACCAACATCCCCCAACACACACACACACACACACACACACACACACACACAGTCTTTAGCTGCTCACAACCATGACCAGTAAAACTCAGGTCTCTCTCTCTCTCTCTCTCTCTCCAAAACTATCTTAAGTTCGTGGAGAAATCTGATACAAAACTGCGAGTCTTTTTTCACCGCGGCTGTGCATGTCGGGTCGCGCTTTTTTATTTCATCCAGCGCAGGCAGACAGGATCGCAGGCAGCCAAAACCCACAAAAGTCAAAGGTCATATTCAATGGCGAACGGAGGACGACTTTTTAAGACTACTGATTACTGGATGGTGCGACACAGGAGGCAGAGGGAGGTGGTATTGGCTTGATGAAATACTAAAGAGAATAAAAAGAAAAATAATGCTGAGACTGGAAATGCAGTACTCTGGTCGTCACGGAGCCTGTCTTTGGTTGGCGTATTACCCTTCAGTTGTCACTAGGTTCTAAAAGCCTATCTCTTTACTACGAAGTCTCCTCTAACCTGTACAACATCGTCTGATAATATGAAGAATCAAACAGACGAGACTTTTTTGTACATGTGAGAGGGTAGCAGAAAATCTAATCACCTGGTTCGGCTAGTCTGCCCTCTTTACAACGAAATCTAGTCTGAGGTGAATAAAACTGGCTGTGGCAAGAATAAGGAGGTCATCGTACTTGACACGATATGGATTAATAAGTCTGGCTCTTTTACTACAAGTCGCCCCTAAACTGGATAAAATCGTGTGCAGGTAGCAAGGATAACACACGTCTTCGTACTTAACAGGCTAAACCAAACCACTCACGTTTCAGTGCGTCTATCCCTTTAAAGCATGACGTTTCCCACAAGCTGCACAAATTGTCTGGCGATAGAGAGCATTGAATGAGGGACGTCATCGTATTTGACAGGTTGATGGAAATAACATTTTCAGTGCAAGGCGTTCTCTTAAGCTCAATGGAATGATCTGGTGGCAGAAAGAATGCGTTAATAAGGACACCATCATACTGAATATTGTATTATTATTATAAACTACAGTCTCTGCATCTGCTGCATCCTCAGTAAGGCTGTATTATATACTTCTTTTCAGAAGTACATATCCATTTGCAAGTTATGTTATTCGATCTACGAGTAAAACTCGCGTATTTCGGCTCTAACATCCAGCACTTCAATACAGCTTCATCTTTTCAACATCTGTCTTCAAGCTCTACTTCACCCTGCATCACGCTTTAACCACTCCAACACCATTATTCTTAACCCCTTCATTTCGGAAATCTCCACCCTCCACTCAAACAAAACAAAATCGTAAGGCGACAAGAAAATATAATATCGCTGATATAATGCAAGCAATCTGTTTGTGCTTCCCACTCCCGGGATTATGGCATCTGGCGATAGATAGGTAGACAGACAACAGACAGACAGATAACAGGGAATGCCATAAGAATCAAAGCGTTAGATGTTTGCTTCTAATGCCTAGAGCCCCAAACTATGAGAGGTCTAACCCAAATTAGATAAAATCGTCTGGCGGTAAGAGGAAGAAAGAAAAACCATGCTCCTATAGAACGACATAAAGCAAGAATAACGAAGAAGAACAAGCTCGCGTACGCCCACCACTTCTTAATTCACCGACACAGCTACACTCCATCTCTCGCAGCTCTATCTTACTGAATTCTCTCTCTCTCTCTCTCTCTCTCTCTCTCTCTCTCTCTCTCTCTCTCTCTCTCTCGTCTATAGCAATAATCACCCCTTTTTCTTTCTAACTCACATTCTAACACTCTTCATCCCTTCAGTACAATGTGCCTATTCCAGTGTATTCCTGCTACCTACAGATGATTTTATAGACTTCGAGTAAGCCTCTAATAGTGTCAAGTTCAGAAGCATTCTCCATTAACTTCATAACAGTGGCATCTTTTTCTTGTCTGAGTTAGAAATAGTCTCATTAACTCCACCAAAACTCTGACGCTTTTTACCCTGATCCTGGTAAGGTCAGACGATTTCATTGTGTGTGTGTGTGTGTGTGTGTGTGTGTGTGTGTGTGTGTGTGTGTGTGTGTGTGTGTGTGTGTGTGTGTGTGTGTGTGTGTGTGTGTGTGTGTGTGTGTGTTTTCCACCCCAGCTCTTTCGCGTCCAAGCATTCCTTCGTGCCAATGCCGATGTCACTTACCTTTAGCCATACAGCGTCTAACCATCACTCATTCTTGTTGTCACATGACAGTTTTATGTGGCCCAACACTCGCGTCCAAACATTCATTCCATCTACACCCACGGGATTTTACTCTACCCAACACCTCCACGTCCAACCACAACAACCACTCACTCCTGCTACTGTCATGCGGATTTCTTCAGCCACAACCACGGCGACCACCCCTCCCCTCCCTCACGGATGCACACTTCTCGCAGGACTGAAACTTATAACGGATTTAGTAGGCAACCCAATATATATTCATACCAATCCACCCGACATCCCACCTCTCGCTTTTGGAAACTCTCTCTCTCTCTCTCTCTCTCTCTCTCAAGCTAAAATAACATTCGTGCTATTCAGCTCTATATTCTTCGTTCAGTCTGTCTGCCTGTCTTCCAACTATATCAATTTCCCCCTTTTTCCGTCCTATTTCCTCCATTCCGTGCTGTCGCCTTCCTTCCGACGCCCTAGACTCCATCCATTCTCACTGGAGCCATCAATACCGCCTCGTCCGCTCCTTCCATACACGCTCCCTCCCTCCCTTCCTCCATTCTGAGTCCCCATACACGTCTTTTTTCCTCCAACCGCTCCGGCATTGTGTGATTCCATGCATTTTTCTCTTCTCCCCTCATACTGTTTCCCCCACCACTTACCTTCCCCTCCTACATTTTCGTGTCCATCCTTACTCTTGCCTCTCGCCTATTCCTACACCCACTCCCTTCTTGGACTTAATACACTTCGATTCTCCTCTACCCCCTCCCCCCACCCTATTCCATACCAAGACTGCATAAGCATTTCTCCCTCACCACCTCCCCTAACCCAACTCAGTTCTGAGATTCCATACAAGTTTCTCTTCCCATCTCAGCTTTTATTCCTTTCCATTTTGAAACGCCCCACACGTGCCTCCCCTTGTTCCAACCCAATTCCTACTCCACTCTAGAACTCCATGCATGTGTTCGTCCATTTTCAGAACACATGCACCACCAACCCCTGACCCTACTCCATTCTGAGGCTCCCTAATCGTTACTCCATTACCCTTTTCTCCTACCTCTATTCCATTCTGAGACTCCATACATGTTACTCCATCACCATCTATCCCTACCCTTATAGCATTCTGAGAATCCACACAGTCCCCTCCCTCCTCCTCTCCGTATCCTTATCTCTACCCCATTCTGAAACATGATACCCTTTTCTCCTCCTTGCTTCTGCACGCCCCTTCGCTGCGCCTCACCTACACTAAATGACTGAGCATTTAGCTCTCCTCATCTGCATTTCCATCTTCGCCATTGCACTTCACCCTTGCAAGGGGTATTGCTGTTATGATTAATATCTCCCTGCAGCCCTCATCACTCACAACACTTCAGCTCTACGGCACAACATTCTACCAGGCTCTCCCTTGTATTTCGTCTACTTTCTAGGCCAGTTATTCTCAAACTATGGGTCGCGACCCGAAAGTGGGTCGCAAAAGGAATTTTGATGGGTCACAGGGACATAGAATAGGCCTAATGCTTTCAATATATTTTATCTACTTAATTGAAATTGTAATTATCCTTATTACACTATTAGCATATTCATAATAACTACGATAGGCTATATACCGGTTACTCTCTCTCTCTCTCTCTTTTACCCAGTGGGTCGCAAAGTCTTGAAATATTCCAAAAAAGGTCACACACTAAAAAGTTTGAGAACCACTATTCTAGGCAATATTTACACAAAGCAGTATCTACGCAACACAGGTCATCTATCTCAGAGTATCTCAACAAACATACTTCTACATTTCGTCCTAACAAGAAAGTTGTTTAAATGTCATATGCAATACAAACCATCAACAGCATCGTCTACAGGTCACCTAAACAACATAAGTAATATTCAGATACAGCACCTGAGGAAGTTAAACCCCCTGCACTAAATTTCCTTTCCATCACTTTGAACATTTTTTCTAATTCTTCCACTGCAGTTCACACAGGACCGTATTGTAGTAGGGTATATGAGGCTCCATAACACCTCTTCATAAAATGTTTACGGTCCAAATCACAAATTAATATTGTCTTATGTCCAATAATATCTTTCAGTATCGAAATGGTTTAGATGAATAACATGATATAAACATCAACGTCCTGTTTGAAGAAATAAACTGATAAGGAAGAGGTGCTGGGAGGCTTACTTTGGCCGCGAGAATATGGCTACTAGACACCACAATTCCCTCAATTTTTTTCCTCACTTCTCCCATCCCGCCCCTACAATCCCTCCCTCCCTCCCTCCCTCCCTCTAGGCTCAGACCATCACCCAATTTAGGTGAGGGATGAAAAATCTTCGCCATGGAGGTTGTCTGCGAAAATCCAATACGGAGACAAGTGAGGTGGCAGGGAGGTGGGAGGACGGGAGGGAGGTATGAGAGGGAGGAAGAAGTGAGGGAAGGATAACGGAGGGGGGTGGGAGGAAAGAAGAATCCTGATGAAAGAGGGAGAAGGAGAGATTAGGAAACGGTGGACGGAAGACCAGGAAGACTGAAAAAAGAGAGAGAGAGAGAGAGAGAGAGAGAGAGAGAGAGAGAGAGAGAGCAAGAAAGGGTAAGGGAGAAAATAAAAGGGGAAAAGAAGAATGACGGTCAGAGAGCGAGAATAAGCGAGTGAGTGAAGGAAGGAGGAAGGAGGGGGAAAGAAGAATGAGGATGATCTGAAGAAGACATGACGAAGACGAGAATGAAGACGGGAATGGAGACGAGAAAGGAAGCGGGGGAGCGACACGGACGAATGAAGCATATTTGTCCCCGCCCCCCACCGACACCCTACCCCATTTATCCACCCCTTGATGACCACCCCACCCCGACCCTCACACAGGCCTCACCATTGATCCCCTATTGTTATGTTTATATTTGACGAAATCATCAATCCCGAAGTGGATGACAGAGGGAGTGTGTCCGGCAGGGGTGGCTGGTGCTGAGTCAGGGAGCACTTCAGTTCATACACCCTTTCATTTCTATTTTACTCATTCTTTTCTGTTCTATCCTTTCTGTTCTATTCTTTATTGCAGTTACACTGGCACACATACAAACACGAATTTTCTACATATGTATTTATACGGTATATTTCTTATTATTTACTGTAGCTACGTTCATGGATATGCTAACAAGATATGCTATGTGAAAATGTATACCCTTTCTTTTCCATTACTTACTGCAGTTATGTTAACAGTATTAATGCAAAATTGCTGAATAAAAAATCATTCCCTTTATTTCATACTTAATACTGGAAATACATTAATACGTCTAATAATAGAAAATATACTATTATTTCACTTACAACAGCCCTTAAGTTACTGACACTCATCCTCTAATGCAATCAATCTTCACGTATGACGCCTTCTGATATTATTAAGTTTGGTGATAACGTGTATAATGAAAAAAATATTCTCCCACGGCCATCGAGGCTTATTAGTTTTTTTTTTTTTAATACACAGGCCAATTTATATTCAAAAGAGCAGCCAAATGCATCAATGTCAAAGTTTAAATTGGCTGAAGATATCATCGATCATCGGTATAATGAGGGAAAGTATGAAGATTAAAGCAAAGCGGGGAAGGAGCGGACGATGGGAGGGAGGAGAGAGGAAAGATCAATTTAACCTTTTCACTAAAATGACGCATTATTGAAGTCGATTCTTGTAACCTCTAGACGATTTATTCAAATGAGGAAAGATATCAAGTGGCCGTGGGTTAGTGAAAGCTATACCCAACCCCTCCAGTTCGAAAAGTGTCCCCTGAGCTGAATAAAATCGACTGGCAGCAGGATGAGTTCACGTTGTAGACGTCATAACGTTGAAGCAAATACGGAGAAGAAATGAGGTTAAGGAAACTTTAGACAATATGAGAAGAGATAACACGAGACAAAAGACAGAGGCGGAAAAAGTTAGTCCAAGAACTCAAAGACAAAAGACTGAGGAATAGTTGGTTCAGAGTTAGGATAATTAAGGAAGGAAAATAAAGGCGATTAAGATAATCAGCCAGTCATCTCTTAACTCCCTCCTCTTCCAAACCTTGCCAGCTAAGGGTTCTAGTATGGGAAGTGCGGCTGGAGGCGAGAGGAGGAGAGGAGAGGAGAGGAGAGGAGAGGAAAGGTGAGAAAAGGTGAGGAGAGGAAAGGTGAGAAAAGGTGAGGAGAGGAAAGGTGAGGAGAGGAGAGGAGAGGATAATAAAGCAATAGGAAAGATGAGCAGGAACGGCAGGGCAGAGGAAGGTGGAGGTGGAGAGACGAGGATAGGCTAGCTCCAAGGAGTGGAGAGGATAGCAGAGTGGAGAGAAAAAGAAAGGGAACTAGAGAATAAGAGTTAGGACAGGTGTGTTTGAGGAAAGAAATGACACAAAGGAACACATGGGTGGGATGGTGAGTGAGTTAAGGGGGGGGGGGAGGAAGTAGTGGTCAGGCACTGAATTCAGGGAAAGGTCAACGCAAATGAGGTGAGAGGGAACTGATGGTGGGAGATGAGTGAGTATGGGATAGAAGAATGAATGAGTGGATGGTGCAGTACGTGAGGAGGCGGGGATATGGATGTAAAGATGCTGAAGGGATGAGAAAAAGAGAATTACTGTGGATGTCTGTCAATGGATGAGAGGTGGGGCCGAATGAGGGGTCATGAAGTGAGAGGAAGAGGCGGTGAGGAATGGATAAAAGAAGTAACGGGAGAGAAGATAAGGGAGTGAGTAAAAAGAGAAGCAGTGGAATAGAGACTGAAGGCTGTATAGGGAGCAGAGAAGTAGATGGGGAGCGAGAATGAAGGAGTTGGGATGAGGGATGGAGGAAGGGATGACGGGTCGGGAAATAAATATTAGAGAGAATGAAGGGTTCTGGGAGTGAGTGAGATTACTAAGAAGGATGAGGGATTAAGGTATGCAAGCAATAGATGAGGAGTAAAAATGTGGGAGTCAGGAGGGGCGTAAAAAGCATAACATTTTATGAAGGAGTGGGAAATGAATGTTACGTCGGGAAGTGGATGGAGCCTGAGACTTAGGGGGAGGGGTCGATGAGCAGCGTGATAAACGAAGTGGATGAAGGGAGTGGATTAAGGATCGTGGACAGGTGGATAAGGAAAGTGGGCAAAGGGTCAGGCCCGGTCCCCAATGCAAACTGGCTGAGGGATTCTTGCCGCCATTTACCAGATCACGACATTTGCATACGAACTGGGTCCTTTGGTGGCCGCCGGGCACACCTCCACCATCACTCTCACCCGAGCCAGCCATGGGCCACGGGGGACAGCTTCTGCGAGTTAGCCCAAAGGAAGTGGTTTCATTTCAGAGCTTTTACAGTGCATTTTGAGAGGGAATCATTGGGAGTACACACAACCAGAAGTCACAGTGAATATAACGATGAGTATGAATGTATGATGATGATGATAATGATGACAAATGATGGATACAAATCATTTCAAAATATAAAAACTATAAAAACCATTATGAAATTATCTCTACCACATCACTGACAACATTTTTATTAAAATCTATCATTGTTAAAAAAATAAACTAACATAATATTGTTTTCATAATTAGTAGTACTACCAATCACAATGTCGTTAGGGGCGTAAGACAGTCACATATTCATGCTATGGACAACAGCAGCATAATCTCGGGTTCCTATAATGCAGAAGGGGTAATATGGATGAGTTACTTCTTTTTATAATGATCATGGCCGGTGGTCTTCCTGTCATGTAAAAAACTACCAAAGTTGTAAGTAGGCCTCCTATCTTCAAATGTTCTGGACTAAGGTAGCTGAGCCTCGAGCCACTACGGTCTGAAGAGGGTGATACGCGATTGGAGGCTACCATTAAAAAAAAAAAAAATTATCAACGTCATAACCTGCATTCAAGGTAGATCGCACCCTCTCTCCACCCGCCCCTTGCACCAGGGAGTGTGGCAAATGCTGCCCCACCCTGCTACTTAACTACCCTGCTACCTCACCACCATGCCACTTGCCCCACGCTGCTACTTGCCTCACTCTGCTACTTGCCCCACCCTGCTACTTGCCCGCCCTGCCACTGGCCCACCCTAATGCCTGCGCACCACGCTAGCTGCCAAGTCAAGTAACAGACCCAGGAATAACAGGTCAACGTCTTGCCTGCCTTTCTGCGATAAACAAATACACTTCACAAACGTTGAGAGTGGTGACGATTGCGAGGGACGCTTGGTGTTTGTAAAGGTGGATAAAGTTGACATCTCGCTGGGTAAACATAGTCTACTCGTAATGTGGGGCTTAACTAGGAAGGATTTTAACCCCTTAACACGGAGTGGTCTCTCTTAAGTTCAGTAACATATTCTGGCAGCAGCAAGACTAGAAAAAATAACTACTATAGTGAATGAGTTAATGGTACGAGGTGTTTTCTATAGGCTAATTAACAATGCGTGAAGAAAACATGAATAAAATAAAAAGTTGCCGTACTGAAGGGATATACTCTTTGGTTATGGTGTGTTTCAGAGGGGATTAAAAGTATCTGCCATTGGGTTAAATAAATTACTGATCTGCTGCTGCTGTCTACTGTATATACTACAAACATTCTTCTCGATATTATCTTACCATATTGAACTAATCTAGATATTACTGTAACACTACATATGTTTAGTTATTGCTAACACAAATGGCGATGTATTCAGTGATGTAGATGCTCCCCCCCCCTTCTCTCTCTCTCACACACACACACTCACACACACACACACAAACACACACACACGTGCTCTTCACTTTCCATTTTAACTTGGCCTTTACCTTAACTTTACAGGACCAATTTCCCTCTTTCATCACCCTCCGCTCTTACTTTCATCTACTCTCTCTCTCTCTCTCTCTCTCTCTCTCTCTCTCCCCAAAACGTCCTTCACAATCTGAATAAAATCGTCTTGGTAGTGACAAGAATAAACTCGTCATTGCTTTGGACAGGCTATTTAACATAATTTTTCATGTGTGCGAGGGACGGTAGAACCATTTGCCTCGCCAGATTCCATTGAAGATTTATGAAGTGTTTTGTCATTATTCCTCGTCCTCTCTGAAGCCAATGTTAGAGTTTCAGAAAATCAGAACAAAATATAGCCATTCCCTCGAGACCTATCAGGTGACGCCGCACAACAGTAGGAAAAATAAATTGCATTTCTCCACACGTTTTGCGTATGTACAGAATTTACTTTCATTTATTTCTCTTATAATCATTTGTTCTCGAGCTATTGGAAAAAAAAAAAAAAAAAAAGTCTCATTTGGTATGAAAACGTAACCCTCCTGTGGCGTAGGGAAGTTGATTTTGTGTTACACTGTGGCTCCCTCTGGGCCATGGCACACACCCTGACACATTTTCCACAGACGAGACAAATTTATATAAGATGTTCACATCGTTCCTATTCCTCCTTCTATTCTAACATGAAATTATACTGAAATATATTCTAGCACCGAGTTTTTTTTTTTTTTTAATAACAAAGCAGAGGAAGGAAAACGAAAAAAAAACAAAAACAGTATTTTATTACAAAATTACACATTCTTCCTTGATTAAACTACACTGACTTTCGAAGCTTATTATCTCTTTGTTTCGGAAAATCCGGCTAAAACTGTTCATAAGTTGCTCTTCTTTTATTCTTTCACCAGAATTTCATGGAATTCGTTTTTTCCTTAATGGATGAAGAAATCTTCTTAGTAAAGCTGATTTCTACAAAATTATTACATTAAAAGCAAATGGAAAAGGAATACATTGTCTTTACACACACACACACACACACACACACACACACATATATATATATATATATATATATATACTGTATATATATATATATATATATATATTTATGTATATACGTATATATATATATATATATATATATATATATATATATATATATATATATATATATATATATATATATATATTTAAAAAAATGTATGAGAGCTATTCAGTGCCAATTATACCTGGCTATTATTTTTTAAATCCATGATTCACAATGAAGAATACTCTAAGCAAAATTGCAGTTTTATTGGTTGGTAACAGGTTTTATGAAATAATTATCCTTGTGTGCTAATTGGCTGCGAATCAAAGCGCAATTTAGATGGGTTGATATACACTATAATTTTTCCCATCAAATTTCTTACTTTGATGTCCTACCTGCGCTGCAGAAAATCGCCTTGGTAGTGATCAGACTAAGATAAGAAAATCGTCATTATTCCGAGAAGATTACAAGAAATACTTTTTAACCCTCTCAGGTTTATATAAGCTTCCCAAGCTGAATAGAGTCGTCTTGGTGATATCCATAACATTATAAAATACAATAACACAAGTTAATCTAACGTGAACAAATAATTATAAGGCTTTTAATAACTCTATTGCGTTATCCTCAACTTACTCTTCGTTTTGCTGCGTTTTCAGAAGTTTCCTAATTTCTCTTATCATTTCAGTGACCCACTCTCTCCTTTCCATAATTTCCTGTTTACCCTATCTTTCTCTCCTCCTGCTTTCCCTTCTCTCTCTCTCTCTCTCTCTCTCTCTCTCTCTCTCTTTTTTTTTTTTTTTTTTATCCTCCACAGTATTTTTTTTTCCTCTCCTTTCTCCTCCAACAATTTCTATCTTCTCTTACCCTTTTTTGTGACTCATTACCTAATTTTTATATCTTCTTTATATTGCCCGTTGCTCGTAATTCTGTTCTCCCTCTGTTCGTCATCTCTTCAATTTCGATTCTTCTTTATTTCTAATTTTGTTCAACAGTTTCGCTTCCTTCACTCATCTTTTCATCGAATCTCTATTTCTCATTTCCATTACCTCCTCTTTATCTCTCTTCCTTCATCCTTCTATTTTCCATTCTGTTTTTCCCTTGCTTCTCCTCCCATGTCATTCACGTCCTCGTTCTGCAAGTGCTTTTCTATCTCTTAGGCTTTCATTGTCTCTCCATGTCTCCACACCTCTGCCTTACCTTTTCCTGGTCTACCTATTCTCTCTTCTCCATTCTCCCTTTTCTCCATTCTTCTTTACCACCCTCCTTCTAAACAGTTCCTCTTCTTTCTCCTTTTCCAGTAACCCCATTTTTCGTTTCCACAACCTTCTCTTCAATTATCTTTTCCTTAACTTTCACCCTCGTCACTTCTCCTTTTCCTGTACTTTGTATAAATTTCCTCTCTCATTCAAGTTATTATTCTTTTTTTAGGTTGTCAGTAACTCAACCTCCCTCTTCTACATCCACCACTTCATCCCTAACTTTCCCTCATCTTTCTATCCTCCCTCCTCCACTCTCATTTTTCCTCGTTTGGTAAATTCATTTCTCGCATATTTCCACTCTCTTTATCCTTACCTCAAACCTTCTTTCCCTCTTCTTAAACCTCATTCTTTCTCGTCGTTCCATATTCATAATCCTCCAGCAATCACTCTCATTCTAACCCCCTTTTTTTCCCACTTCCCCTCCTATTTTTCTTATTTCTCCCCTCCTTTCTTTCTTCAGTCTCTGTCATTTTTACCTCCGGATTATTCGCTTTCCTTTTCCTTTCATTTCTGTTTCGTTTTTCTATTTTTCATCGTCCTTCTTTCATCACCTTTTTCTTTTGGTTCTCTTCATTTTTTGCTCCTGTAGTTCATTTGATTTTTTTTCCCTTTTATCGTTTTTCTTTACTCTTTTTTTTTCGCTTCCCCACTTTCTCCTCGCTCTCTTTTTCAACTGCATTTCATTCATTTTTATTTTCCTTCCCTGTCTCCTTTTCCTTTCAGTTTTATTCTATTTTTCTTCCCTCCTCTTGCCCCCCCTCAACTGACCACCCTCTTTTGCTAAGGTCTCCTTTTCATCTAGTCACTCCATACCTCTCTCCCTGTCCCCTTCCATTTACTCTTGCTTTCAGTCCTTCCTTTCTCACATGTCTTTTCTTCCCTTTTTCTCTTCCGTTTATCTTTACCTCCTCCTTTTTCCCCAACCTTCCCTCTTTCTTTTTTCATTAATCTTTCCTTTGCCCTGTCTTTCCCCTCTCTATGCTCCTTCATTTTTCCCCGACCCTGATGCCTTTCATCTTCTTCCCCATTCTTTTATTTTCTCCCCTCCCCTTTCTGCATCTTTCCTTCTCTCTATTCTTCTCTATACCCTCATTCTTTCCTTCTGCTTCCTGTCTCCTGCTCTCCTATTCTGTATTTTCCCTCTCCATTTACCTCTTCTTTTCAACTCTCTTTTTCAACCATTATTTCATATTCCTAATTTTCTTTCATATTATAACCTCCCTTTTAAATTCTTCAGTATCTTATCCCCACACCATTTTCCTTCATAATTTCCTTTTTCCTGTCTTTCCATTCATCGTTTCCTTCTTCATCTTTTTCCCTTCATTCTCTGTCTTCCCTATTCTGCCCTTCCTCTCTCTACGTTTTCACTCTTCCCTGTCCTTTGTCTTTCACTTCTCCTTTCACTCTGGCCTGTCCTTACATTTTCTACAATCCTTCTTTGTCTTCCTTTGCCTGTTTTCCTTGTATTCATCTCTCTCTCTCTCTCTCTCTCTAGTCCACTCGCGCCCTCCTCCTCCTCAACTCTTCCTTCTGCTTCTCCACCTCTTTCCTTCTATCCTCCACTCTCTCCATTCTCCATTTCCTTCTTCACTCCTCTTCCTCCTTTACTCCTTAACACCCTCACTTCTGATCGCCTTTCTCCTCATTCTCCATTTCTCACTTTCTCTTCCACCTCTCGTCGTCCTCTTCCACAACATCCTCCCTTTTCCTTCACTTCTCCCTCCTTCTTCTTCCACTCTCTCTACCTCCTTTTTCCTCCACTCTCTCTCTACCTCCTCCTTCACTCCCCTCCCCTCCACCACCTGCCTCCACGCCAATCTGCTGAGCTGTAGGATATTCTATATACTCAATCTCAAGGTTTTCTTAAGCTGTTCCACGCACGAGTCTCTCTCTCTCTCTCTCTCTCTCTCTCTCTCTCTCTCTCTCTCTCACTGTCTGTGGTTTTTCCTTCCTTCAAGGTTTCCTCTGCGATCCCTCCACATTTCTCCTCTTTCCTCCCACATTTCCCTATCCTGTTCTTGCATATTTTTCCTCTCCCCTCCCCCCTCCTTAATTTTCCTTTTCCCTCCCTCCACATTTTCCCATTGACTTCCTCCATATTTTTCTTCTTCCCTCCCTCCATAATTTTTCTTCATTTTCCTACCATATTTCATTTCTTTTCCGTCTCTCCAATTTTTTTTTTCTTTTCACTTCCCTCCACATTTTCCCGATGCCTCCCATCCACCTTGCTTTTTCCCCTCTCTCCATACATTGCTTATTCCGTCCCTTCTTACTCTTCTCTCCAGTCTCTACAGTTTTCCCTTTCCCTTCCTTCCACAATTTTCCTCCTCTCTCCTTTCTCCATATTGCTCCTTCCTTATATATTTTTCCCTTCATTCTATTCTCTATCTTTTCTCCTTTACATTCTCCTCTTCCCTCCCTGCATAAGTTTCGTCGCCTTCTTCTTTTCGATTTTCTTCCTGCCTTTATATTTTTCCCCTCTACTCACCCCAAATGTTTCTCTCCCTCTTACTAAATTTTCCCTCTTTCTTTCCTTCGCATATTTTCCTCTTCCTTCCATTACCATTTCCTCTCCCTTCTCTCCATATCTTCTCTCCCTCATTTTAGATTTTTCTGATCCATCCCTCCATACCCTGCCCTCTTTCTCGCCCCTCCATTATTTTTTTTTCCTTCGTTTCATATTTTTCCTTCTTCACTTCCCCATATTTTCCTCTCTCTCTCTCTCTCTCTCTCTCTCTCTCTCTCTCTCTCACTTTTTTTTCTCATCTGTCTCACATTTTCCCTTCCTTCCATTCACATTTCCTCCTCCCCCTCCGATTATTCCCTCCCCTCTCCAAATTGTTCTCTCCAGCTCCAAACTTTACCTCCCTCCCTCCAGATTTTTTTCCCTCCCTCCCGCCATATTTCCCACTCTCCCCTTCTCTGTTTGTTTTCCAGTCTTTACGCCTTTTTCACGTTTCTTCCTTCCTTCCCACACATTTTTCCTCTCGCCTTCCTCCATTTTTTTTTTCTCTCCTTCCCTCGCTGTTAGCACCTTTTTCCCTCCCTCCTTCCCTCTCCCTACCCCCCCCCCGACACTCTCCATATTTATTCCTTCCTCAGTTTTTCATCTTCCTTCCACCTTTCCATTCTCCCCTTCCAGGTTCCGCCATTTCAGTTTTTCTTTCCCTTTCTTCTTTATTCCTGGTAGTTTTCGCTTCTTCCCCGTGTTCTTTTCTTCCTTCTCTATTTTTTTTTTCTTTCCCCAGTTTCCAAGCCTTCTTCCAGTCCCCCCTCCTCCAGTTTTTCCCTCTCCTCTCCATTCTTTTCTCCCTCCTTCCAGATTTTTTCCATATAGCATCTCTTCAAAATTTCTCCCTTCCTCACCCTACCTCCCCCTTTCTTGATGTGTCTCCCTCCCATCCACATATCCCCACCCCTTCAATAATTTTCTCCTCCCTCCTTCAGATTCTTCCCTCCCTCCACATTTTCTCTCTCCCCTCTAGCTTTTTCCCTCCCTCTCTCCGTATTTTTCTCTCCCCCCCCCCAGACATTTCCCCATCTCCCTCTCTCCATATTTTTCTCTTTCCACTTGAGAATTTTCCCTCCCCTCTCCAGTTTTTTCCCTCCCTCCCTCCAAATTTTTCCGTCCCTCCCTCCTCCGATTTTTCTCTCCTCTTCCCTATTTTTCCCTCCATCTGTCCCTGGGGCCACGGCCGTCTCTACTCTGCTCCTGTCAGCTGTGCCTCACTGCCCAAACACACCTCCAGCCCTCTGTCATTTACCTTTCCCTCTGTGCGTGTGTGTGTGTGTGTGTTTTTTTTTTATGCGAGGAAGAAGGAACCAAAGGCCATGAGCCCGCAGTAACAGTTCCCTCCAAGAGAAAAACAAAATACAATAGAGAGCCAAATTCAAGATCCGATCATTTTGAGATGCCTGGACACACTGCGTTTGATCAACTGGAGATCATAGGCAGCAGGAAATACAGATAGAGGGAGACAGTTCCAGAGCTGACCTGTTGCATAAATGAAAGACTGGGAGTAACGGTTAACTCTTGCATTAGAGAGTTGGACAGAAAAGGGATGAGAGTTTGCTGCCAGACGGGTGCTACGCGCCCGTCGTAGAGGTGGAGGAATGCAAGCAGACAGTTCAGAGGAGCAGTGACCATTAAAGTAGCGATAGAAAAGAGATAAAGATGCAACAGTGCGGCGAAGAGACAGAGGTTGAAGGGAGTCAGTAAGAGGAGGAGAGTTAATGAGACGAAAAGCCTTTGACTCCACCCTATTGAGAAGAGCTGTATGTGGGGAACCTCCCCACACATGAGAGTTGTACTCCACACAGGGGCGGATAAAACCCCTGTATAGAGTCAACAATTGTGCAGGGGTAAAGAAAGAGCGGAGTCGGCTTAGCACACCCAATCTCTTGGAGGCAGATTTTACAAGAGATGTAATATGATCTTTCCAAGACAAGTCCCGAGTAAATGAAACCCCAAGCATGTTCAAGGATGATGCAGGATTAAGCTGAATATTATTAAACATTAGTGGGTATACCTGTGGAAGATTTTGTCGGATTGATAGGTGTAAAAACTGAGTCTTAGATGCATTAAAGACAACCATATTATTTTTACCCCAGTCAGAGATACGAGCCAAGTCAGACATTAGGTGTGCCAAAGCCTCATCCCTTGTTTCTTGAAGTAACTGTTGAGATGGGCGTTGTGGGAACCGAATGGAAAGGTGAAGGGTGGAGTCATCAGCGTATGAGTGGATAGGGTTAGATGTACAGCATAGAAGATCATTGATGAATAAAAGGAAGAGAGTTGGTGATAGGACAGAGCCCTGAGGAACACCACTGTTGAAAGATCTAGGAGAAGAACGATGGCCGTCTACAACAGCGGCTATAGAACGACCAGAAAGGAAGCTAGCGATGAAGGCACAGATAGAAGGATAGAAACCGTAGGAGGGCAGTTTGGAAATTAAAGATTTATGCCAGACTCGATCGAAAGCCTTTGAGATGTCAAGTGCAATGGCAAAGTTTTCGCCAAAGTCCCGAAAGGAGGATGACCAGGAGTCTGAAAGGTAGGTGAGAAGATCGCCAGTGGAGCGTCCCTGACGGAACCCATACTGACGATCGGAAAGAAGGTTGTGAGGGAAAGATGCCTTAAAATTTTTCTATTAAGAATTGACTCGAAAACTTTTGAAATACAGGACGTTAAAGCAATTGGACGATAGTTGGAGGGTTGGGAGTGGTCACCCTTCTTTGGGACTGGCTGAATGAGAGCAAACTTCCAGCAAGAAGGAAAGGTACAAGTTGACAGACAAAGGCGAAAGAGTTTGCCTAGGCAGGGTGTAAGCACAGAAGCACAGTTCTTGAGAACAACAGGAGGGACCTCATCAGGCCCATATGCCTTGTTAGTACTGAGGCCAGTGATGGCAGAAAATACATCAACTGAAGAAATTTTAATGTCAGCCATGAGGAAGTCAGAGAGGGGAAGAGATGGAGGAACAGCACCGGAATCGTCTAAGGTGGAATTGGAGGAGAAAGTCTGTGCGAAGAGATCTGCTTTATCAGTAGAAGAAATAGCTACAGAACCATCAGAGTAGAAAAGAGGAGGGAAGGATGATGAGGTAAAGTTGTTAGAAAGATTTTTGGCAAGGTGCCAGAAGAAGCGGGAAGAATTCGAGTTGGAGAGTTGAGAGCATTTAGTATGGATGAAATTATTTTTAGTAGAGCGAAGAACAGACTTAGCACGATTCCGGGCAGAAACGTAAAGATGATGTGATTCAAGGGTGGGTTGGCTCCGGTACCTTTTGTAGGCCTTCTCCTTGTTGCGGACAGCATTAGAACAAGCGTGATTAAACCAAGGCTTTCTTGCGTTAGTCAAAGGATATGAGAAAGGAATGTATGCTTCCATGCCCGAGAGAATAACCTCCGTAATGCGCAAGGCACACTCAGATGGCTCACGGCCATGGAAGCAATGTGTGTGTGTGTGTGTGTGTGTGTGTGTGTGTGTGTACATACATACTTATAGTTATGTATTGGTAGATACAGATAGGCAGATGGCCAAACAGATATACAGATATCACAGATTTTATATATTCCTCTCATTTTCTGGGAAGCAAATATACGTGGATTTGCCTAGCTGCAGGATCTGTGGTAAGGTGGTGTGGTAGCTGCAGGATTTGTGGTAAGGTGGTGTGGTATTTGTTGTAAGGTAGTGTGGTAGGTGCAGGATTTGTGGTAAGGTGGTGTGGTAGGTGCAGGATTTGTGGTAAGGTGGTGTGGTAGGTGCAGGATTTGTGGTAAGGTGGTGTGGTAGCTGCAGGATTTGTGGTAAGGTGGTGTGGTAGCTGCAGGATCTGTGGTAAGGTGGTGTGGTAGGTGCAGGATTTGTGGTAAGGTGGTGTGGTAGGTGCAGGATTTGTGGTAAGGTGGTGTGGTAGCTGCAGGATTTGTGGTAAGGTGGTGTGTTAAGGTGATGTGGTAGTTGCAGGAGCCAAACAGTTCAAATGAAGAAGTATGGAACAGACATGGGTCTTCTTGCCTAAATTTAACCAAGTCGCACTGATAGGTCATTTCAAAGCTGAGTATATGCGTCTGATGGCTGCAAGAAATAAATGGGACAGCAATATTGTGTGGAAGAAGTCACTAGAGGCCATTCCTAACCCCTTCACCATCATGGGGTTTGTCTGAAGTCGAATCTGGCCCAACAGGAGCAAGGAGAAGTAATCGTACTGACGGGATTACGATAAAAAAAAAAATGATATTTTCAGTATGTGACGACGTACTATTAGTTTTGTTTTGCTGGCTCCATTTATCACCTTTACCGCAATGTCTCATTTGATTATTGATATCCCTATGATATTCTACTCTGCTTCTATGAGGTCGCTCGTACCGATGTGGTTGTATTAAACACACACACACACACACACACACACACACACACACACACACACACACACAATTACACCGCTCGCTGGTGCAGTGGTAACGTTCCCGCTTGCCAACTGGTGGACGGGAGTTCGCGCCTCGCTCAGGTTGCGAAAAGTTTCACTGACGAAGTGGGTGGTTACTGTCCCTCTTGAGCAAGGGGACGGGTGTGTGCGTGTGTGAAGGTCACAGTCTTGCCCTTAGATCGGACTATATGAGCTCTCAGCTCCCTTCCGGGAGGGTAGACGCTGACCATCACGACCATCAAGTGATCCTGACCGACCCGGTGAATTGCACACGATGACAATCTTTTTTTATTCTATTACCACTAGCCGATTCTATTCAGCCATTCAATTCTGTCCAAATCTTTAGTAGTGGAGGGAGTTATGCATATGGGATCCAAGAAGAATGAAAAAAGTAAGCTGCTGACACGTACAAATGGATAACAAAAGCGATGGAAGAGCGGGAACCTGGTAGGAGATTTATGGAGAGGGAATGGGAGGCTGAATGTATAAGTGCGTTTTTCACGTGGGCGACTGAGACACGGGGAGAAATGTAAACCCAGTAGATTTATCGGCTCCGCACGAAAAACCTGAGAGGAACAAATGTGCGCCATCGAAAGCCCCGGGTTGAGGACGCTGCGACAAGGTTTACTGGGTCCCTCTTCTCACCCCCCCTCGCTTCCCCTTACTCCCTATTTACCCCTGCTTCCCCCCTCAGTCCTTCTTTCCCCTCGTTACCCCACTCCCACTTCAATCCCGCTTCCTCCACTCCATATTAACTCTTCCCCCCCCCCCCCATACCCATACACCATCACGAATCGTCCCCCTCCTCCGTTCACCTTTTTCTGCCACCCCTCGCCATTATTCACCTTCAAATACCATCTCCTCTCTCCCGGAATCCCTCCCCTTCCATTCAGCTTCCCCTCCTTATCTCCCTCATCATTCACCCCTTCCTGTCTCCTCCTCATTTACCTTCCCCTACCTATCTCCTCCATTCAACTTCTCCCGTTTCCTCCCCAATTCTCTCACCTCCTCCTTCCTATGCACTTCTCCATGCCCTCTCCTCACCCCTATTCACTCCTCCTGTTTTCTCTTCATTCAACTAGCCCTACTTTTAGTTCCTACCCACCCTTCCTACAGAAGCCAGATCTAGCCTAACATCCTAACGTAACCTAATTTAACCTAACCAAGCCTAACTTAGCCAAACAAATTCTATTTTAACCAAACTAACAAACCTAAAATAGCCAAACCAGCTCTGTTTTAAGCAGACCTAATCTAATCAAACCTGATTCAGTAAAACCTAACAACCAATCCTACCCTAACACCTTACCCTACCCTATCCTTTTTTTTTTTTTTTTTATGTGCTCGACTCTGGGCACAGGCTTCACAGCCTGCTGCCCTACCCTGTCTTACATTACCTTACTCAATCCTTCCATATCTAACTTAATCGATATATCTCCCCTTTAACCAAATGTCTATCAGCCGAAGATGTTTTTCTTCTCTCACCAGACCCGACTTTCATTTTGCTGCACATCTGCGAACTTCTCCCCGCTTCCTCTCTCTTTCACGCCCCTTTCTATCCTCTGTTCCTTTTCCCTTTTCTTCTCCCCTTCTCATCCACTTTCCTCTTCCTCTACTCTATTTCTTCTCTTCTTTCTTCTTCCCCTTGTTCGAAATGCCCCATCCTTTAGGTCATTTTCAGTTTACAGTAATCTCTCTTCCGGTTCCTCTTCGGCTATCCTCAATTTTCCTTCTTTTATTATCGATACTCTCAGCACCTTCTCAAATGTACTTTCCTATTACTCCTCACCCATGCCTTTCTTTTACCATACATCTAATTCCACTTTGCACTAGAAAATTTCCTCATATACTTCCATGTCTTCCTTCATCTTCCTTTTCCTCTTTCCTCCTATTATCCTTCCTTCCATAATATCCTTCCCCTACTTCATTCATACTCTGCCTCCCCAACAGCATTTCTCTTTTTCCTCTTCCTCCGTCGCCTCCTTCTCTTTCCTCTCTATCCATCACACTTCTCATTCTTCTCCTTTCATCATTCATGTCCTCTCTCCTCCAACGATCATCCCCCCCCATCTCTCTCTCTCTCTCTCTCTCTCTCTCTCATCACCATCATCATCTGTCCTCTCCGCATCATTCACTTTCTCTGTCTCATTTTGTCTCATCTTTCTCACTCACTCATCTTTTTCTTCTCTTCCTCCATCACCTACTTCCTCCCCCACTTCATCACCTTCCCCCCCCAACTCCCTCCCCGACCCGGCAAAATCTGAGAGAGGGCAAGAATGGGCTAACGAATCACCCCGTCAGAACGATGACGTTTTGATTTCTTTATTCTTACTACTGTCAGTCAATTTTACACAGATTAAGGGAGATCTCTAGTGCTGAAGGTGCTAAAAATATTCTCCATTCATTTATCCCTTATGTACGATGATGATATATATATATATATATATATATATATATATATATACTGTATACATATATATATATTTTTTTTTATCTTGCTACCACCAGACGACTGCATTCAGCTTAGTGGAGACCGCCAACAGAGAAAGCAACATTTTATATATTACCTTTGCTATCACCAGACGAGTTTTAATCAGTCTATGGGAAGCCAAAGGTAGGGAAGGATGTACGAGACTGTCTCCCTTAACCCCTTCTGTACGATGGCGCCTTTGTTCTATTCTTGCTACTACCAGACTTTTTATAATTCAGGTTGGGAAGGCCGTTCCCAGTGAAAATGGATATTTTATATATTATATTCTTGCTACTCGTAGGCGCTTTCTCTTTAACGTAGGGGAAACAAATCATAGTGGGTTACCTTGTATATCTTGACTTACCACACCTGGACAGTTCTATTCATTTTAAGAAAACATCGTTCGTAGTGAAGGGGGGTAACATATATCACAGTCTTCCAATCTCGAGATGATTGTAGTCATTCTGGATGAGAAGCACTGAAGCGGCTGAGGGGCAGTGGGCCGTGTAGGGTGAGGTGGTGGGCGTCTCTCCTCAGGGTCTCTCGGCCTAAATTCTAAATTGCGACGTCGGAATCCCTGACAGCGGATTATTATGCTTCCCCTGCGTCCTGCCCCCTAACCCACACCGTTCCTAACTTCAACCACCCGCTGTTGCAGCAGCGTCAGGAGTTTGGGGAAGGGGTGGGGGGAGGCTGAAGAGGCTCTTGATAGTCCGCACATCCCTAAATCCTTCAGTATGATGGCGTATGTTTTTTTTTTTAACTTTATTTTTGCTACTTCTGGGATATTTTATTGGGTCTTAGAAAATTTTCCACTACTGACGGAGTTAATGAAAGTCAAATCCACCCCTTCAGTCTGAAAAGACTTCTCTAATTTGAATTAAATCGTCAGGAGATAGAAAGGCTACAAAAAATGGGGAGGGGGGACTTCATCATAGTCAATGTTTAAGTTTACCGCTGGAACTCGTGTTGTCTTCAAACCTAACTCACTTCAACACAACGAAGTCTTTTTTTATTTGTGACTAGCATCAAGAAACTTTACTCATATGCAGCGACACCTTCATGCGGAAGTGATGAAATATTCTCAAATCTCCGTTACAACTGTTGGCAGAGGTGTAATGATACCTAAATAGTGTAGAAGATCAAACAATTGCTTGATTTTGGGGTAAAGTATCGTAAATGTGTGACACTTTTAGGGCCCAATGACTCACTCTCGGCTGAATACAGTCGCCTGGTGTTAGATGGAATATAAAAATATTCTGTTGTCGTCACTACCGTGAAAGAATAGTGAGAGTATAAACACTCTCAAGCTCCTATTCCTCACTTTTTTTTTTTTTTTTAATGTAAGAAGGAACTAAAAGCTAGAAGCCCGCAAGACTGTCTCACCCAAGAAAATATTAAAACAAAATAATAGAAAACCAGCTTCAAGAACCGTTCCTTTCGAGATGCATGGACACACTGCTTTTAAATGACTACAGATTGTGGCAGTAGGGAATAGACAAAGACAGTAACAGAGTTAACCGGCTGCATACATGAAGGCTTAACTCTTGCATTAGAGAGCTGGGGAGAAAAGGAATGAGAGTTTGCTTCCAGAAGGGTGCTACGCACCCGCAATAATGGTGGGAGGATGCAACAAGACAGATCAATGAAACAGAGACAGAAGAGACAAGGATGCAACAGTGCGACCAAGAGAAAAAGCACGAAGGGAGCCAGTAAAAGAAGGAGAGTTATAAGACGAAAAACCTTTGACTGAATAGTCATCTGGTGGTGATTAAATATTCTTTTTCCGACAACGTGAAGGTTACGTACGGTAGCCCAAAGGTGCAAGAGAAGGACTGAAAACTGACAAACTTTTACAACGGAAATGCACTGTGTTGCATATGAGGCGTAATACGCAACGACACTATGAATGATTGTTCGCTTGATTATCCCCACCATTATTCCACATGTGGGGATATAGGAAGCGCTCCTGTCCGTCTCTCTGTCTGTATGGCCGTCCGTCTGTTCGTCTTTCCGTCCGGGCCTGTATCTCGGAAACTGCCTGAAGGATTGGCTTCATATCACACAGATAGACTATGTGCCGTAGTTGATGCCCGTATACGGTATGTAAAATTGTCATATTGTCTGTACTTTACGAGCTATGACCATATAAGAAAAAATCTGTCGTGTTATATTATGGAAACTTCTTGCTGGATTCTCTTCAAAACTTACAGAAAGATAGTGTAATGAGTCCTAGTTTACGTCCTTATATATGAAATTGCCACACTAAGTATTTTACGAGCTATTTCCATATACGGAAACTAATCTGCAAACAGCTGTACCTTGGAAACTACTTGCTGGATCATCTTCACTTAGAGATAGTGTAGGAGTCCTAGTTTATGCCCAAATATATGAAACTGACATACTTATTAGTGCATAACTATATATTCTTTACCATATGGTGTGGATACGTCTTTGCTAAAGGCTTGTTCATTAACTTATTGTACTGTAGTGCTGGTATATATATACAGACAGATAAATAGATAGATATATATAAGTGTACTGTATATCTATCTGTCTATATATATCATATATATATATCTATCTATATCTATATTTATCTGTCTATCGATCTATATATATATATATATATATATATATATATATACACACACACATACATACATATATATATATATTATAAGTGGTACAGTGGTGGAGTGTGCGTTCTCGTTCATCGGAGAGCGAGGGTTCGCGCCCTGCCAGGATAATAAACTTTGAAAGGGTTCTCCCGGCCACGTACTGCATTGGCGGACACCAGGGGTGCTGTGGTTGAACCAGTGTCGCATACTGTAAAGTATGCTTGCACCCAGTCGGCTTGCGCGGGCCGATTACACTTGGTTCACAGACTACACACACATCCAAAGCCACTACAGCACTACAATCACACTTACAAGCACTTCTCACCCAACCAACATAAAATCTCTACCAGATAGTCTAAGCCACTTGGTAGAGATACATAGGCAGTATCGTCCCTACTTCGGTCGGGATAGGCCGGTCCTGCAGTGGATACTCAAACGGCTGATGATGATGATGATGATATATATATATATATATATATATATATATATATACGTGTATATAGACTATATATATATATATATATATATATATATATATATATATATATAATCTTCGTTAATGCACTCATATAATTTGAATGCAATAGTTATGGAAAGCGTCATCGTCCTGATGGGTGTAAAAAACATTCAGTAACTCCTAAACCCAACTTTTGATAATTCCATACGAATGCCGCCACGAGGTCTGGCCTCAGAAACCCAGTAGGTAATATATAATGACGTGAGAGTGCTATCCGACCTGCGTCCCTGCTGATGGGAAAGAGGCCAGGACGGCGGTCTGAAGGCGGCCATATATGGGTCTTTCAAGGGGTGACGGGCTGGTGACAGGCGGCCTCCCAGACGTCCCGGCCACCCGCCTCCACCCATACAACCACTAATTCCTCCGACGCTCTCAAAGGAAAGGCTGGAAGTAGGTTTTCGGGAAAGGCGGATCCGTAATGGTTCTCTTCTACCGTTAAGACGAGGGTGGAAACTTAAGAATAGATTTTCAAAGTTCGAGTCTGGGTTTTCCTGGGCCATATGGTACTGAGCCACGGGAAAGAGTATGGGAAGCAATTTTTAGACTTTGGTCCAGGCCGTTCTTCGATCCGCAAGCGCTGATAGGTACTGAATAATTGACAAGAAATATCCGAACTGATAAAAGGTGAAGCTTCTATAATTTGCTCCGATACTCCTTCAATACTCTAGAGTCAATATGGATAATGATTATCTGGGGGTAAATATTTAACGTTCGGTTCAGGCCCTTCTTTGCTCTTCTAGTGCTGAAAAAGAGCAAACATTCTAATAAATTTTCAACCTTCGTTTCCGACGCTCCGTCTACTTGTACTGTAGTGATCTAGGGTAAAAGAACTTGTATGATATTTTCAACGGTTCGTCCTGACTTGCCGCTCCTCTGCCGCTGATATAAAGCGAAGACTTGAGAGGACAGTTTCAACGTTCGGTCTCGTACCTCCTTTTAGTCTTACAGGGAGAAGAATTTGATGAATATTTTCAACGTTCTCTTCAGTCTTTTCTTGAGTCCCCGGTGTATTAATGGAGATAGTTTCCAACCCCTTAACAATACAGAGTCTCGCTTAAGCAGAACAAAATCATATGGCGGATAGGTGGTGGCGATCATCGTCCACTCACTTCATGTATTGCTGTCTACTTCGCCCCTCCCGTTTCTCATTCTCTCTTAGTCTGCCCTCCTACCTTCCTACCGCTTCCATTCCTTCCTGTCACTTTTATTACTCTTTTTTCCACTTCGGGTGGCTATACACTCAGTGACTAGCCTAATCGTTTCCTGTAACCCATGAAACCTTTTATACCGCTGGGTGGTAACCATTTAACCAAATAACGGGGTGAAATGGAGCCTGCTATGATGCCCCTGTTAGCTGAATGGAGTGATACAAATGCAGCATCCATCCAGGAACCAAACCTCCACACAAAGTCCAGTGCCTCGCTGTGGCAGAGCGCTGTCAACCGCAAGAGAAAATCGGTCCAGTGCACGGGACGGTCCTGCAGAGGCAGTTGCTTGCTGGTGGTTGATATGTCTGCTCGGCTAGAAAGATTGCGGTTGATGAACAAAAACAGCGAAAAGAAAAAGACGTCCTTGTACTGAAGGGGTAACTGAAGGTAAAATTAATCTAGGTTGTGCAGTCCCTCCTTCAGCGCTATGCCTGTGTGTGTGTGTGTGTGTGTGTGTGTGTGTGTGTGTGTGTGTGTGTGTGTGTGTGTGTGTGTGTGTGTGTGTGTGTGTGTGTGTGTGTGTGTGTGTGTGTGTGTTTCCAACTGTAAATTATGGTTCGCGTCTAAACGATGATGGGTCGACCAAGGGCTGTGGGGCTGCGGGGTAATAGGATCCCGCTACTTGCTAAATGGGTTCCTGCGTCCTCCTTATGGGTTCCCGAGATTTAAGATTGGATTCTCGATAGTGGGCGATGAGTGTGCCTCTTGAGTGGGTCTCCAAATGCAGGTGGATATGCGGTCCCTTCTCAAAACTGCGGTGCTGAGTCCTGATTGCTTCCACTTCTGCAACGCCCTTCAGCATTTCCTTCGTCATCGTGATTATTACCGTATTTCCCCTTAATAAAAACTGGTGGATCGTAAGTTTTCGTGTATCTATAGTTCATGAACAAAGTATACGCAGCCATAATTCATGAACAATGTATACTTGCCAACTCACGCAACAGGTCCACCAAACCACACGCACTCTGAGCGATTCGACTCATGTTTTGGCTATAGGATTTTTCATCATCAAATTGTCCAACGCCTCTTCCATTATAAGTAGGATGGGGTGGGTTCAGCTACACGAAGAAGGCAAAAAAATATGAACCGTAACAGGAAGTCCCAATTAATCTTTCTGAAGTGTAGTTACTCGAGACTAAGTTATCACAGTCCAAAACAGTTAAGTGCAGATTGGCAGCCTATGCTCCTGATGGTATTACACTCGAAAAAGCTACAGCCACGCCTTGATGATGGAGCCTACACCATCACGACTATTTCCTCAGACCAATAGACCACCAGGGCTCTTTAAAAAAAAAAAAAAAAAAAAAAAAAAAAAAAAAAAAAAAAAGTTGACCTATCACTAGAATACCCTGAAAAATGGAACACATCCATTTTCGGTTTAGATCTCGAGTCACCAAAGACGATGTGTCCCCAGTTATACTCGACGAAACCACTAATACTGTTGGTGTCCGTTTGCTATGATTTCCCGTTCCTCCATGATATTCAAATTATGAAATAGGAGAGCTCAAAAACTGCAACACACGCGCCCTACAACTGGACTAATAGCCGATCACTTGATTGCCCTGTGATCTTGATCTTCGAGAGAATTATCTTACTGTTCTCAAAGTCAAATTAGTTCGTCCTTGCCTGATCAGTAACCTTTCCATCAAGTTTGGTCGAGATCGGATTAAGGAAAAAGTTTGGGATTATCTTGTCCAAAGATTTTGACCTTTGTTATTAACTCCTCATAATCGAATGTGTTCATCCTTGCCTGACCCTCAGCTCTTCCACCAGTTTAGTCTAAATCGAGACACTACTGTTTGAGTTATATGATCTAATCTTTGACTTTGCCGTATGCCCTTGACTTCTGACAGACCTCTCAAAATTGAATCACTTCATCCTTGTCTTACTCATTCTACCAAGTTGGGTTTAAAAGGAAAAAAAGTTACCCTAGCTATGTGACCTTGACCTATGACCTACTGTTCTCGAAAAAACAGGTCAGTTATTAGCTGACCATCAGCTCTTCCACCAAGTTTAGTTGAAATTAGATAAAAAAATAAATAATTTTGTTCACACAAACATGAGCGCACATGCGCGCCAAGCAGTTAATATTTCACAGCGCTATGGCGCACCAGCGTGTAACAGTTTAACCCCGTTTACAGTGGGTTATCCTCAATGCTAAATTAATTAAATCGCGTGGCGGTAGCAAGGAAGTATGGAGATTGCATCTAACATTATTTCCTACGAAGACGCCTCTCCTACACTGGAAAGTAGAGTCTGGAGGTAACAAAGATAAAATAAAGATGTTATCGCACTGAAAGAGTAAAGGCTTGACCACAGCCTCAAATATCACAATTTATGGAGCTATCTTGAAGACGCTAAATCCCGTCTCGCCTAAACAGCTAAATTACGGCTAAAAGGACCAACTTCCGGATGGCCTCACTGGTGCGCTTAGCTGTCCAAACACAATTTCACAGCGCTGGAGGTCACATGGGAGGAGGGGGGGGGGAGACTAAGACACAAGCTATCTTCGCCATATTGGTTTACATCGTCCAACCTGAATACGCTTACGTTCAGCGATGGAATTCTTATTACCCCTATACAGGGGAGCTGAATTCTCACTCCCATCGAACTATTTTATTCAGCATCTGGGAGTATTTTCGAACTAGAGGACCATAATACATCATACACCACTCACCAACAGACGCCTCTCAACTTAAGAAAGAAAGAAAAAAAAATCCTTGGGCAGGAAGAAATGAAACAAAAGTGACATTCTCGCGTTGAAGATGTTAAATGCTCATCAAAAGTGTGGGCAATTCAAAGGCGTATGTGTGGGTGTGTTGTGTGCAAGGAAGACACCACCACGCCAACCCGTCATGTCCTCACCACGCCCACACCGCTCAACTTCACCCCAATAAAACACACGAAAAATTAGCATGAGATTACAGGGCGGGGCGAGAAGGGCTGTAATCCAGGGGAGCATGGAGGCCACACACACACACACACAGTCTAATCTGGGGTCACACGCTGGTTACAAATCCATACATACTGCGGACTACACTTGCACACGAGTGGTGATCTGGCCTGACTTTCCAAACCTAAGCAAGCCTAGTCTAGTGAATTTAACCTAACCTAACCTAACATTAACTAAACCACTCTACCCTAGAACAGCCAATCCCAGCCTAACCGAAAATACCCTAGTCTAGTAACCTAACCCAATCTAATTTTAACCTAACAGAACTTAACGCATTTTAGTCTAATCTTACCTAACCTCACCTCACCTGACCTAACCCAACCTAGTCTTGCCTAACCCAACCTAACTTAATCTAAGCTAATCCTGGGTCGTGGCAGGTCAGAGGTCACGACATCAGGCTGGTTACACATCCATACACACCACTGACAACACCTACACACGAGACCTGACCTGACCTAACCTCATTCTGTGTCTGGGCGGGTCAATGGGTCACGACACAGGGCTTATCGCATGTCCCTACACGCCACGGACAACTGACGGGATATACTGAGCACCTGCGGTCATTAGTTCCTTTACACCGTCTCCCAACAAACAGGCAATCTTGAAGACGTCAGGTCAAAGGACACGACACTAAGCTGGTGATATCCATGAAGGTTATAGGGTGGCAACTATCTCATCATAACCCCCAAAGTGTCAGTATTAATTTAGGTTTTGTCCATACTACAGCACGAATTTTTAATGTGATTATCGACATGATCTGACTCTACTAGTAGAGTAGGGGGAGGGAGGGGGAATGATCGTCTCTATGTCTTTTCCGTCACAAATACTTCGTTTAGTACTAAGAAACCTCCGTCCGCTTTTGCATCTACATTTAACTGGGTTAGGTCATACTTGGCTGGATTATATTCAACTAGGATAGGTTAGGTTAGCTATGCTAGGCTATTTCAGCACATTTTAACGTACAAGCGATAGCGGATTGATATAGAAGCTGGAGTATCCCACTCTCATTAAGTAGATATACGAGTACACTAAACAAAGAATATGTGGCAAAAATAATAGAGAAGAAGCACACCGAGAAATTGTACCTGATTAAGGGGAAACCTAAAAGCTTAAGGGTTCAAAACTACCTCCCCAGGCTAGTATATAATATCAAACATCACATATCACAGGTAACCATTTACACTTAAAAAAAGGGCATCAACGAGGCATGACAGCCATAAAAAATAATACCGGTATATAAACACACACACACACATATTTTATATAATCAGCAGCAGCAGCAGCAGCCCTTTGAGTATCATCAGCCGTTTGAGTTTCCACTGCAGGACCGGCCTATCCCGACCGAAGTCGGGACGACACAGCCAATGTATCTCTACCGAGTGACTTAGGCTGTCTGGTAGAGATTGTATGTAGGGTGAGAAGTGCTTGTAAGTGTAATTGTAGTGTTGGAGTGGCTTTGGATGTGTGTGTAGTCTGTGAACCAAGTGTAATCGGCCTGCGCAAGCCGACTGGGTGCAAGCATATTTTATAGTATGTGGCATTGGTTCAACCACAGCACCCCTTATGTCCGCCAAAGCAGTATGTGGCCGGGTGAACACTCCCAAAGTTTATCACCCTCGCGGGGCGCGAACCCTGGTTACCCGTGTACGAAAACGTACACTCTACCACTGTACCACAGAGGCATATATATATATATATATATATATATATATATATATATATATATATATATATATATATATATATGTGTGTGTGTGTGTGTGTGTGTGTGTGTGTGTGTGTGTGTGTGTGTGTGTAAGTATACCTCTTTTCTTCAAAAGCACATTGCCTGCCGAGGCGAAAAGAAATTTGTGTATCTCAGTGATCAGCGAAACTAAACTATTAAGGTACTAAACTATAAAGTACTATACCATTTTAGGTAAAATGGGGAATATGGCAAGTTGTGCTGCATTAGCACAACGTCTGAGCCTGCATAAGACCTATCAAGCACTTCTGAATTTATGACAGTAAGTGTGCTCGGCCCGTGAAGCAGATCCTTTGCTGATACCACGATGGGAGATGAAAATCCTTTAATTCCAGGGCCACTAACCTGTCTTTAAAACCCAGTGTGCTACCTTCCAAGAGAAGATTTCCAGGAGGACTCAGTTTCTGTTCTTCTCTACCCATTGCTCTCCATATGTGTTGTTGGTCAGACTTGTACAAGCACACTACAAAAAATCCATCACTATCAGGAGTGCCTGCACTTGATTCAGGCGACTGGTAATGTATCGTTTATGACTAAATGTTCTTCCTCTGACCATTTCCTCCATGATATATTAAAACTGGGGAAAACAACTTGGCAGTCAAGAAATAAATTCTGCACGTAAATCTAAAAACAAAAGTGGGTGGGTGAGAGGGGAGGTCATTGTCACATATTCATCGCAGAGAAGTTCAAAATTTTACCGCGGACATCACACCTCTCGCAATGTATACCCTGCTGTAGTCAGTGATGAATACAAGGAATCAAAGCAGTGATCGTAAATGTACTCAGTGAAATGAAGCTGGGATGTGTCACCACAACTGCACACCATCTGAGGGGCAATTTACTTCGTAGCTCGGAAAACATACAAAGGGAGGGATTATTAATGGGATTTTCTCTCCTCTGATTACTGTGCTGTTAGAAAAATATGTGTGATCATTGTACTCGAGCTCCTCACCCCACGTGAAGATGAGGAAGGGTGCTGCTGCCGATGATGATGATGATTATGGTGGCACTGGTAATGCTGCCCTTTTCCATGTATGCGGTGACTGCGGGTGCGGGCTGAGAGAGGGGAAGGGGTGGGTGGGGTGGGGACGGGAGTAGCAGCCATTCCCAAAAGGAAGGAGGTCGTATGTATTCTATTAAACTCGCTCATATATTTCCCGGGAGTGGAGCCAATGTGAGGCGGGCCCACACCTACACTCTCTCACTTCCCCTCCTCCCATACACCCCTTCCCCTCCCCTCACCCCTACAACCCCTCCCCTAACAACCCTCCCCCTAGCCAGCACGCCCTGTCATAAATCCTTTCAGCTTCTGGGCCGCAGACGCACCGTGTCTCGCGTTCCGCCTTGCTTGATCTGTTACTCTGCTATACTTGCATAACAGTCGCTGCCTTCATGGTGTAAATTTTTAACTTTTTTTTTTTTACACTCCTGTTATAACTTGCACTATCTAATCTAGCCATGTTTCTCCATGTCTTTATTTTCACTCCCTCATTAAGAAAGAAAGAAAAAAAAAGCAGACGGCTAGGCCTGTGAGGCTGCGTCAGGATCCCGTGGTTTCAATAATAATAATGAGTAAATAAATGTCAGTAATTACTCATCAATTATCCAATCTTATCAACCTTTCTTTTCATCTCATTTCACGCTTATCTTGTATTATACACACACACACACACACACACACACACACACACACACACACACATATATATATATATATATATATATATATATATATATATATATATACTCGTGTGTGTGTGTGTGTGTGTGTGTGTGTAGATAGATAGTCAAATCGACAGATAAAACATTATCTCGCCAAGCTGCCCTGTTATGAGTGGAATTCTCTTTAATACTGTATAATGTTTTGACAGATGTTTAAAAGTTCAAGCTATTATTCACAACCAGAAGTGATTTCACAAAATATATAAAAAATGACACTAGGATCAGGCAGACGATTACCGATTTCAATTTAAAGGGCTACATATCACACGATAATTAAATAAACATAGCAAATAAATACACTCAGCTCCTATGACTCACCTTCATAATATAATCGCGAGACATCACTTCTAATAGAATACTAGGGTTGTCTCGTTCATGACAGGGGTAATGGCACCAATGTAAACATTCTAATAGACTTATTCTCAGCTGCATAAAATCACCTGGCTTTAGCTTAAAACAGTAGTAGAACTGTCTCCACCAGCAGAAGTTTACCACGACAAACAATTAGCAACACAAATTTTTGTTTGTTTACACACGGTACAAGCAGATCACCAAACCACATCTGAAGGAAGAAGAAGAAGAAAAAAAAAAAAAGGTCCTGAGAGCAATTCCTATTTCCCGCCGCCTCATCCCACATTCTTCTCCGTTTCCGGGACACCAAATCCAAAAGTTTTTCCATATCCCCATCTTCCCCCTCGCACTTCTCCCCCCTCACCTCCGACACTCATACGCACCCTCCCTCACCTCACTTCTCTCTCCCCCACCTCACACTCTTCCCCACCACGCCTCGTCTTTCCCCTCACACCCCTCTTCACCTCGCACACTCCATCACCTCCCACCCTCACAATTCGCCTTCTCACTCTTCTCCTACCCTCCCTCACATGGCCTCCCCTTTCCTTTTTCACCCTCCTGCCTCCAGCCTTCGCCCTTCTAATCCATCTCTCCTCCCCTTATTCCATTTCACTCTTAGCCTGCCTACTCCCATTCCTTTTTACCTCCCCCCCTACTCTCTCTCTCTCTCTCTCTCTCTCTCTCTCACACACACACACACACACACACACACAGCAACAACAAATAATCAGTCTTTCTTTCTCTTTTTCGTTCTATTATGCTGTGATGTATTACTTTCAAAATTCTCCTCTCTCTCTCTCTCTCTCTCTCTCTCTCCACCACTGCCAGCCGCTCAGTTACTTAGCCCTAACTTTGCCTTGACGTCTCCTAGAGTTCTTTTACTGCATCTTACCTTTAGCAGTTGCTCTAAAACGCCCACTTATGAGGCCAACTTTGAGCAGGCCCCACCACTCTCGCCCCCGCACCCGTAAAGGTTCACGGTGTTCAAAACTTGGGGCCCAAACGTCTTCACTTTCCTTCTTACCTCAGAGACAGGCCGCATTTCTTAGTTCAAGCCTCAGTTTTAGGCACACCATCCCCGGCCATTAGGCTTGACTTTGCTTAACCGTGCACGACGTCGACTTTTAAAATATTATTCGTGCTATCTCCTGGCGATTTCATTCAACTTACGATAGACTTCCAACTGGAGGGCGTTACCTATAGGCTACATCAACCCCTTTATTACCGGAGGGATTCAGAAGTTATTATTTTCGTCTGGAGGAAGCAAAAATATACTAAAATATTATCGTCGTATAGGGGTTAATATTACCTGTCACAAGTGCATGCGCTAGCCTCGGCCGAACAAAGGAAACTTTACATACTTCATCTACTGCTCAGTAATCCGCCGATGATCATATACCTATAGACAGAAGACAAGGACTATACATAAAAAAAAAAAAGCGGTATTGCTACAGTATCATTGTAAGTACATTTTATGGCACCTGAATGATACAGCATAAGCAAAATGACAACCTCACGTAAAAAGCACGTCATATAATAATAATAATTAAAAAAAAAACATGCTGGACCCCCTTCACAAACGCACAAAAAGTCATGAAAGGTAAAGTTAAGGGCTGGGTGCACATCAGAGCCACACACACACACACACACACACACACACACACACACACACACACACACACACACACACACAGAGTGGTAACGCTCTCGCTTGCCAACTGGTGGACGAGAGTTCGCGCCTCGCTCAGGTTGCGAAAAAGTTTCACTGACGAAGTGGGTGGTTACTGTCCCCCTTGAGCAAGGGGACGGGTGTTTGCGTGTGTGAAGGTCACAGCCTTGCCCTTAGATCGGACTGTATGAGCTCTCAGCTCCCTTCCGGGAGGGTAAAAGCTGACGATCACGACCATCAAGTGATCCTGACCGACCCGGTGAATTACACACACAAATCTAAAGAAAACACATTCAATTGCGCATCACAAACCTCAACACACGCTAGAATCGCAAAAAAATAATAATAATAATCACTTAGCGACAGTAAGACAGTGCTATAAAGGCGCAAATGTGAGAAGAGTTCACATACCAGATGCCAGAGTGGCATACACGCAAAAATCTCTCTCTCTCTCTCTCTCTCTCTCTCTCTCTCTCACACACACACACACACACACGAGTCACAAGTCAAGGAAGATGACAACTTTAACGGGAATCACAGAAGGCGGGGAAGCAGGAGCCAAGGAGAACCACTTTTCAGCATAAGCCGCCACAACGGCAGGCTGGCAGGCAGGCGGGCGACGAGTGCATTAACACCTTCAACGCCACGACGGATTTTCATATTTATTCTTTAATTGCAGGCGATTTTATTCAGCTTAGGGGAGACTTCTCGTTGGAAAGTATTATAGAAAACAATTTAATCCCTTCAGGTCTCAAGTCTCTCCCACATAAAAATCGTCGGAAATAGCAAGAATAAACTTTTAAAATATGTCCTCGAGGTGAAGGCGTTAAGGTAAGACGTCGTTGGGTCTGACAGGCACTATAACAGGAAGGAAGATGGAAAAAAAAAAAAGCGAGGCGAGAAGGTTCAATCAGCATATTATGATGGGATCTCCGCCTCGCTCACACCAATTTTCCGGCTGCTTCTTTCAATTTCGGGGCCGAGGAGCGAATGTTGCCAGTCAGTCCTCTGGAGCCCCCTAACTAGGCGACGAAACTATTACCCTTACATTCGGCAGGGCGGGGGACGAGCTAAACACAATAAAGTGGCAAGGAGGGAGCAGTGCGGGATGAGAGGGCTGCGTGAGAGGTGGTAAATAAGAAGAAAAATACCCGTTTACACAATTTACGTTTCGAGGAATAAGGCAGCGCTTTGTCTGTATGACTGTATGGATACCTTCATTTCTAGCATACCACAGCATCTAAGAAAGAAAGATATTACTGAAAAAAGTGTCTGTATTTTAAGACACTGCTCGAAACCTGAAGCCTGCCTCTGAACGAGGAACTGGGGGAGGAGAAGGGAGATTGTACAGCTTAGCGACGAACTAAATCTGAGAGCCTGAGATGCTGTGGAGGATACAAACTGAGAAGGAAGGGAAAAGTGAGTAAAGAAGTCGGGATATGGTTGACGTGGTGGCACTGAGGGAGGGTGTGGTACGGTCAGGAACACAACTATCCTTTCACTTTTCTCTGAAGAATATTTAAAACTATCCAGAAACAATCAGAGTTTGAAATGGACTAATGCGTGTCTCAGATGGTTTGAGTTTTTGGCTAAGTATTCACCAAACCATATGGGAAAAACTCAGTTCCATGACTATAAAAGAAATGACAGATGGGAAGAGTATGATGTGAACAGTGGTGGCTGCGGGGGAAGGAAAATGTAAGAAGAGACATTATGATAGACATATTCTCCACAAATCATAATGACACCGAAACGTTGGAGGTGACAACAGTTTCGATGAGGACAATCTATGTGGGAGGAGACAGTATAAGACGGATAGTATGATACACACGGGCCAATGGAATCATAGAATAAATAGGCAACAGCTGACAGGATGATTAAAATGGGCATCGAAACAAAAAATCACCTAACCCAGATTCTTAACTCTACTGTCAACTATAACAGTTCTCTCTTAATTACATGTAATGAAGCAGATTCAACGTATAATGAAAATGTGTACAATGGTAGATAAAACGACTGAAGCTTACTCTTTTCTTACTTTGTCGAAAAATAATAAAATAAGGCGAACGTTTTGCCAGTACTTGAGCACAATAGGGTACCCAAGAGCACAGTATTCCTTACACACACACACACACACACACACACACACACACACACACACACACACACACACACACACAGTTGACTTCTTAACATCAGCAGGTACAGTAAAATGCATAGTACGTGCTAGTACGGATTAGGAAAAAGGTTAGTAATGTGGGAGAAGTGGCGAGGCTTATGGCTGCCCCTCACATTACCTTTGCCTTGCTGTTCATATTTGCTGCAGCGGTAAGGACAAGGCCAGCCACCGCAGATATATAATTCACGCTCTTGCCCACCCAACGCCCTCACTACTCCTAATCTGCTTACCTACGTCACTACCACCCACTCTTCTGTATTTCACCTCTTCTATTACTCCGCGATTTTATTCAAAGACATCCTCGTACTGAAAAGGTTTGAAGTTATCTCATCAACCTCTTCACTGCGATAACGTTTTAAATATTCTATTCTAACAACAGCAAGACGATTTCCTTCACCTACGGAGAGCCTCCCACCTCTCCTCCGCAGTGAAGGGGGTAGACGCTATATTAACTCAATGTCCTCTGTACGGTGATGTCTCTTACATTTTATTCTCGCCACTGCCATTTGATGTTTTTCATTCTAGCCACGGAAACCCCCTCTCCCCCTGCCACAGTGAAGGGCTGAGTACCGCCACCATGCCCCCAGTACCTACCCTGGTCTGCTTTACTTGGATCAAGTAAGCTACTGAACTGAAATTGCTGATCTGCTTCGTCTCACTGTAAACATCATCTTACTTCCCTCTCTTCCTTAAATATCACCACCTAAACACAAACTTTCTTCCTCTCTCTCTCTCTCTAAAAAAAAAAAAAAAAAAAAAGTATCACCCAGAGTTTGCTTTATGTGTCCGACTCCAGGTATTCGACTAACAGAGGATTGTCAAGGGTCCAGCCGTCTTTCTACCTGTCACACACCTTCACATGGCGCCAACTAGTGACAGACCTAATACTCATGGTAACTTCAGCATTCTACCATACCCTTCTTAGCATCACAATAACTCACCTCCACCCCACAAAAAAAGTAACGAATAATGAGCTTACAGAGAGTGCATACCACCGCCAAGGCAGTATCACTCTTCTTTGACCATGACCTTTTTCACCACTATTTTTAACACGCGTACCTCTGATGGTCCTCAGTCATTATATCCAAGTTGGTGTCATACGATCACAAAGTTTTCTATAAAGTTCTTAACAGACAGACAAATCGACTCAAAACCATAACCTCAAGGGCAAGGGTAAAGTGAAAGAAACATGACTATACTCCGTTCACCTTAACTTGGCCTAGATTATCGTCCAATTGCAACACTTTTTGCAATGGCAGAAAAGACAATAATATAGCTTAACGTCCTTTCCAAAGCACCTTTTCATGACTAATACCCTTCAGTGTTAATCTGCTGCTACAATTCAGCGTTCAAGACGGAAAGACGGCAATTTTAGGCCAGGTTTGAGTGAGACAAGTATAGTAAGGTGACAATATACAACACTCACCCTTCCATGACCTTCTGAGCTTCCCCCTTCACTGGACTATGCAGGCCGGGAGAGTGGAGGCTGGATTTGTACTCCAGGGTCGAGGTTTTGGGCATGTCTGCAAGCAAGAAGGAATACTGTTTAACACCCGTGGTAAAATGCAGGGACAGTCAGTAATGATAATAATAATAATAATAATAATAATAATAGTAATAATAATAACAAAAACAACAACAACAATTATAATAATAATAATAATAATAATAATAATAATAAAAACAATAACGATAATAATAATAATAATAATAATAATAAACAATAATAAAAATAATAACAATAATATAATAACCATCGCCTTTGGCTTCGTCCCACCAAGGAAAATAACACGAATAAAGTAAACAAATAAATAACAAACTAAAACTGAGTGTAGAAAGGGGAGGAGGAAATCAAAACAGAAACCATGGATAAAAGTTTCTGGCACAATAACCATCATCACAAAAAATGACATTAAAAACATGTGGCCTATGAAGCAGAGGGCGAGAATTTGGAAGACCATAATGACCAGCGAATGGATATGTGGGCCATTTCACGCGGTGTTCTGGCGGCAGCTTTACTAGTGTGTCTCACCTGTGACTAATTCTTGACGCCTCACACCCTGTTTATTAGTGATGATGATGATGGTGGTGGTGGTGGTGGGAATGAGAAAGAATATGAGAATGAAAATGATGATGATAACTACGATTTTTTCTTTTAATATTTTATTTTACGAAGTACTGTACTGTAGAAAGCAAAGCACCTGTTTATGCTTTTCTACTAACCTCTTTCCCGGTTTCCCTCTGAATCATAGTCTTTCGTGGTTCTGAATCCTTTGAATCAATTGACGCATTTTTGGTTTATTTCCTAGTTCCAGATGATTTATTTAACTAAGGAGATGTCTCTAGCAGGGAACGGGTTAATCAGGGCTATATTTAAACCCTTCCTAGTTAAAAAGTCTTTCCTATGCTGGCTAAAACTATCTGGCATACAACAAGGATATACCAAAAAAAAAGAAAAAAAAAAAAAAAAGAGGAGGCTACCATACTGAAGGGGTCTAATAAACAAACTTACCTACAATGCAGTGCAGTGTCAGGTCAGTTATCATTAGACATTAAACCACACTACCCTGGCACTGGGGGGTCATAACTGCATTATATCAAACACTTCTATATACAAAATAATTAACAAATATATCAAAGTTTCCAGTCTCATAAAAAATATTCATGCATGTAATGATTTGCCGGGGTAAAAAAAAAAAAAAAAAGTGTCTCTGGTCTCATAATTGTACGCTATGAGATTATTTTGATTAAATCATTGCCAGCCACGTTAATTGGTAAAAAGCACATCCATTAGCGACCAAGTTAGGTAATGAAGCGTCGGTAATCACATCCAAACACGGCGTTCTGATTAACTATAATAGCCGCGCCCGCAAATCCATTAACGCGTGTATTTTTTAACGAGGGAAATTGTGATGATTGAGCACACTGCGGTCGAGGGTAATGGACGACACTGGACAGGGGGGCTAATTTGCCGGCCAGACTTACTCGTTCACAAGGCTCTGCTGACTTTGCTCACTCACCTATGTATCTGGATTAACGAAAGTATCTTATTACCTCACAACGCTATGCTGCCCTTACTCATCCATGCAGCCTGGCTAAAGAAACCGATCATATTAACTCACAAGACTATGCTATCCTTATTCATCCATGCAGTCTGTTTAATGAAACTGATAGTACTAACTCACAAGGTTATGTTTTCCTTCCTCACTCAAGCATCCTAATTAAGGACCCTACCCTTCTAAATTCACAAAGCAATCCTAACTTATTCACCCACGCAGCCTGATTAATTAAAGTGACCTTACTGACACAAAAGGCAATCCTCGCTAATTCACTCAAGTAGCCTGATTAACGAAACTGCCCTTACTACTTCACAGGGGTATCCGTACTCACCCACGCATTATAATTACCAGACCTGACATTACTACTTCACACGGCCATCCTTACGCACCCACATATCCTAATACATGAAACTGACCTTAACTCATCCAGGCATCCTAATAACGAAACTGACCTTGCTGCTTCACCTGAAAATCACTCAGCTATTTTAATTTACCTGTCAGATTTACTAACTTACAAGGCTGTTTTGCCTCACTCATCCAGGCACCTCAATCAACGACTGATTTCACTAATTTACTCAGGCGCACATTTAATGAGAGTGATCAGATTAACTTTCTCAAACATTCATTTTACACAACAGACCTTACGAATTCACCCAGGCATCCACTTTATTAAATTGACCTTAGTAAGTCACCCAAGTACCCAGTTTGCGAAGCAAATCTTACTGATTCACTCAAATGTCCACTTTAAGAAACATATTTTACTAATTCACCCAAACACCCATTTTACGACCCATGCTAATTCATCCAAGTATCCAAATAACGAAACCAAACTCACTAAATTGCCTAAGTAGTCTTAATGACCAAAAATGCCTTCTAAAATCATCCAGAAATCCAGTCATTCACTTCACTACCTGTCCTGATCACTGTTTCACAATGATGACGTTCTTTGTACTTCATGAGTGCCACTACCACGACAATTCAACGTCTTCAATCCGATGTATTTTTTTATTAAATTCTTGATATTTTCAAGCTATTTTACTGTGCTGTAAGAGCGCCACATTACTGATGGGATAAATGATAAGCATACCTAATCCCTTACGTTTAATTATTCTCTCTGATGGTGAATAAAATCGTCTGGAGATATCAAGAATAATCCAAAGTTAGTGTCCTTGGATTGAAAAGGTTAACTCAATTTCGGGGAGATCACCTGAACGGAGTGGTTATATACAGCCTTCACTAACTCCTTCTATTATGGGTGATCTTACCCACGCTGATGGAAATCGTCCGGCGGTGGCAAGACCTGAATAATATGTCATCGAGGTGCACGGGTTAATCAGTCACTCTTACAAATTCCATCGCCATATTTCCTTATAAATTAACCCAGATGTCCTCACACATTTATCCAGACAATTTTTACCAAGCTACTCAGCGATCCTACCTAATCCACTCAGCCATTCTCCTCAACCGTTTCAATCCCTTTTTAATTGGTATATTCTTGCTATCTTCAGACGATTTTATTCAGCATGTAGGTGTCCTCTTAATGAGAAGAGATAAATGAAACCCTTATCTAACCTCTCCAGTCAAAAAGTCTCGCCTAGACTGAGTAAAATCGTCTGGTAACAGCAAGAATAAAGTGAAAAATGCTTATCGGATTGAAGGGATTCATTTCCTCCCTATCCTCGGAACTTAACCAATAATTCTCACTTAATACCCACTCATCTCCACCAGCTTAGTATCCTCAACAATTAGTCATACTTCAATAATTACCCGCCTGTCATCAATAATACCCACCTATCCTCACCAGCTACGCACCTACTATCACAAATCACCCCATAATCCACGGTAATTCCCCATCTACCCTCACCAATTACCCTTCCATCCTCACAATTACCCACCTATCCTCAGTAATTAACCCCGCCATCCTCAGTAATCCGGGAGAGCGCTGGGGGAGGGGGTATGCAAATGAGGGAGGGATGGGAGGGACTGGGATGGGGAGAGTGCTGGGCTGTTTAGTGTCAGGGCGAGGCGTTAAGTGGATGTTTATTACGAGGGTGAAACAGAGCTGTCATGACGGTAGGGAGAGAGATGAGGTGATGTATGCAGTCATGGGGCTAGAGGAACTACTTACTTGCTCCTCCTTTAGTTTTTTTTCCCTATTCTTGCTGCCGACAGACGACTACATTCAGATTAGTAGGACTCGTCACAGACACGGGATGATTGGCAGGTGAGTGGTGAGGTCAGAGGCACAGCCTAATGCAAACGGATTCTAACTCTTCACAGGAAAGCATCGTCCATAACTGAATTTATCGTTTGGTGACAGACAGAACAAAATAGTGGGTAGGTGGTTATTCAGCTCGGAGGCACAGGATGAGGTGGTGTGGATGAGAGGCTGAGGAAGGAAAGGGTGTAGATGGAAGACAAAGGAGGTGTGTAAGAGGAAGGTTGCGGAGAGCAGAGTGTAAGAGGTAAAAGAATGGAAGGGAGAGTCACTAAGAGAAGGGACGAGTATCAGCTGCATGAGAATGGAAGGGTATACAAGGGAGGAAAAAACAGGTAATGCGTATACAGGAGAAAGGAGAAGAGAATGGGCGGATGTGGAGAGAAGGCAGGGACAGGGGAAATGGGAAGGGGAGGGGGCAGCGATTAGGGGGCCGCGTTCCCTGGCCCCCCGTTGCTTTGATCCATTACCACCCGCAGCCAGGACGCTCCAATCACCAGCACGGCAAAAGAGGTAATGCAGTCTCGTGTTTTACAAATCCCCGTGTGGTTCAAACGATCTATTCCGAATGGCAACAAGGAGAAAACATGCACGACTGGTCACGGTTTGATCCATTACTTTTATTTTTCTGTCCGGCTTCTAATTATTATACATATAAATGGACGCATGGCAACCCAGGTACGGACGCAGTACGAATAACAAAGAGGGGACGCATTCTTGTCAAACGGGAGCCGGTGATGTAGTGGTCGGCATATTCTGCTCATAACCGAAAGGACTCGGGTTCGCTTTCCAGACCGGACAGACTGTATCTCCCCTGTGCCTCTTCACCTGTTACTACTGAACTGTATGCACCATACAACTGGGGACTCACAACTTATTCTAGTGTTGCAGGTCGTCTTCTCGGAGATAGTCTGGATGTTGCAAAAACTTACTGTCTACCTTTGTGGTATTCGTGCCATCGATAAGCATAAAACTATCGCTTCTTCTCCCGCGATAAATAATATCTTCCAGTGGTGGCCAGAAAAAGAAAAGACAGAAAGAAATGAATTTCCTGTACTGAAGTGACTAGTGAGGATTCTAACCTCCTTGGCATGAGATTCTTCCTTAGATGAAAAAAATCGTCTGATGGTAGACAGAACAAAATAAATCTGGAGTCATCGTTCAGAAGGAATTCCTTCACTACGTCATAACGTCTTAGAGTACTCTTGATTTTACCAGGCAATTTTATACAACGTAAGAGAGCATTACAGTTGTGAAAAGGTAAAGAAGACTACACCGAATCTCTCCAGTAAGAAGAAAAATCTCCCCAAGTTTAATCAAATCCTCTGGAGATAGGAAAAATATAATAAAAATACGTTCTCTGAATAAATGAGATAAATGCCACCACAGACTGAATCATTAAGCTGATAAATGAAGTCAGAAGCACTAAAAAAGAAAAGACAGAAGGAAAAATGTTAGTTCGTTCGGTGAATATACATTTCTTTAGAATAAGGAGTCACTGTTATTCAGCATCACTCTTAACAGTTCAAGTACACATTCATCCAACAATTTTGTATTTGGTGACAAGGTAAGTTATTAATTACAGAACATAAAACAGCGAACAGAATCAAGTGAGCAGGTACAGTTCGTCCTGCTTTAACAAGGCGGAAATGTTCGTAATTTTGCGCTTATTTCCCATAACTCAATGGTAGTACAATAGTTTACATCCTTTTCATATTACTATATCGTGATTAGCATCACATTCCATTGTTAATCTCTTGTTAGAGCCCAGAATAATAGATGGAGAGACCATTTTAGGCCAGGCTAAGGTGGACCCAGTGTATTCATGGGTAAGTTTTACTTGTAGGATGTAAGAGACTCGCTGTAGTCTTGACTCCAACGTAGCACGCTTACTTTTCACTCTTGAGATTTCCGTTACTTGCCTTTCCACACACAGCGGCTAGCATTCATAGGAGGGAAATGGGCCACCTTCACAACTTGAATACTAAGTCGTCGTTGTGTGTGACTGGATGAACCATGGTGATGAGGTAGAAAAGAATTTTCTTGGTCACAAGTCACACTGACTCTCCAGTCTGACTACACTTGGTCATCATTTGGGCTGAATATGTTAGGGATCATCGCCAAGTTCGAAAGGAAAATGCTGTAGTGAACGGAGGAAAAGGACCGTAGGAACAGCTCAGTTTTTTCTAACAGGAAGCAAGTCTCGCTGCAATCTCTGTGACTTCAATATATCACTCATCCTTATCATTCCCAGAGCTTCCTTTACTTGTTCTTCCACTACCCTCACCGCCACCAGACACATCCCAAGATTAATGCTTTTTGCGTCTGGCATTACCTGTCGCTGAGCCAAAGCAAGCCAACGAAAATTATCTTTCTTGTGGCTTCCTGAAATTGTGAGAAGCACTCGCCCAGCCGACCAATTACACGTGGCACAGCAAGGAATAATTTGCAGTGTGTGTTTGCTCAAGGATTACCCAGGACCTTAATCTTGGTAGCAAAGAAGGATTCGTGGCCTTTATTTCTATGCGATTTATTTCGCGTATTACATATTACCATTCTCTTGTATGTTATTTTCATCGCTTTAATATCGATATACAGTAGTGTCTATTAATTACAGTATATTCAACTGGATACTGAAGGTGTACAGAGCAGAGTAAGTCGCTCAAGAAGAGGCGTAAAGAAATCTCCAAAGCTACTTAGAATACGATCATTAGTCCAAGATGCTATTGGCCTGTCTCACCTCCCAACCTCTCATTCGTCAGCTGTGGAAAGATATCGTTATGTAACCCTGTATCCAACCTGCATCAAGTGAGAGGGATCTAAAAACAAAACAGAGAAGTACAAACGTAGGAAAGTTATCAACAACGTGATCAATTAAATGGGCCACACACTCATTCACTCAGTGTTCCAGCCTCCAAAACTAGACGACCAAAACTCCATTCTCTCTCTCTCTCTCTCTCTCTCTCTCTCTCTCATGGCGTCGGCTTTCTAAGTTAATCTTGTCATCTCCAAACGGTGTTATTCGATACAGGGAAGGCGCCCTGTGGTACAAGAGTTAATGAAAACTGTATATAACCCATTCAATCTGAAGTTTCTCCTATCTTGAAAATACTTGTCTGAAGGTGGCAAGAACTATAAAAAAAAATTAAGCTATCTGGTTTACCCTTTCAGTCCGGCGACGTAGTTATACAATTCCTGCCGTTCCCATTCAGTTATAATCACTAGGGAGGAGACTTCATTAACCTTCATCAATATAACAGATACTTCCCAAGTTGAATACATCTGTCTGGGAGTAGCATGATCATTATTAAAAAGGAAAAGTACCACTTTTGAGGGAAGCGTATATAGAATTAATTAACTTTCATTAAGAGATTTCTTTTCCTAGTTTAATAAATCGTAGAGGACAGAAGCATAAAATAAGAAGTTCGCCATTTCAGCAAAGAGATTAAACAGAGAAAAACAGGCCTCTAAGCAGACTACTGAACGGCCAGAACTGCCTTAACTGACGCGTACGTGGAAAATATGAAGTCATTTCCCGGGTGTTCATTATGAAAGATCTTTCCTAAGCTGTATTAAAAAAAATCTGGGGTATAAGTATAAAAATAGAGAAGCAGTTAAAACAGAGAAATGAAGGATGATAAACCAAGGAAAGAAGGATGATGTACAGACTAATGAAGAACGTGAATGGCCTTAACCGAAGCCGTGTGGGGGAAATTTGAAGCCATTGCCGGCCGTGTTTACCCTCAGCATGTCCCGGGTATGGGCTGCTTCCCGAGTCCCGCCGGCCCGCCAGTCATCCCTGGGAACTCACAGGACAGCTGTTTTTCTTCAATTTCGCCGTGAATGCCGCGTATCACTCCCACCTTCCCTGGGCAAATGCCTCGAGTAATTTCCATATTGCAACGCAGAATCCTGCAAGCGCTAGTCCTTCTTGTGATGCAAAATTCTCTTTGATTTCCCTCAACTTTCCACAGGCCAAAATTACCTCGCTGAATTCCTAGTGGGGATGATTATCAGCTTTTTTTTTTCTCTCTGTCTTCCGACAGAGAAGTTCTTCTTTAATATCATTTTCCAGTCTGAAGTCAAAAGGTGGTTCTTACACAAATTTCTGAAATAAAACTGGAATACATAAGTGTCTTGGAAAACATGGTACAAATATCCTTGCCTCGAGAAAAGTGAAATATTCTTTACGGAACTCCAGGAATGAAATATGATATAATCTTTATGCAAAAATCTCCATATTTACAGCTTACAAGCAAAATGGGCTGTATGATTACTCTAATTACGTACACACGACAGGAATTACTGCCAACATATGGCGTAACATTACTCGGCAGGTGTTGCAATAGCTTGTTATGGAACATGGGTACAGTGTATGTTCACAACAATGATGTCTGTTCACAATGCACCAACACATCACTAACGATCATGTCACTGAAGGAGATACTGGTAACTTAAGTGAATGATAAATGTAATGGACTCATGTTTATGAGGGCGGACATGGTGGATATGAAGATTACTTTGTAAATTTCTCGTACCAACTGGCGAGCGCTATTTCGGCGAATAAAAATTATTTTCCATAATTCATGAAAAAAAGACTGCACTTTCAGTGCTTAAATGAAGCTATATTGAAGCCAGATGAGGTCTGCTGAAGTTGACTTTTTTCTTAGCGTATTTTTGTCCACAGTCACTATTTTCACGTATCACGAAATTTCATCATGCCTAAAAACTTAATTATATCACATTAATCGGACTCTCTAATTCACTTCAAAACGATGACATCTTTCTGTATAATATTCATACTATTACTAGACAGGTGAACTCAGGAGGGCACCGTGGCAGTCTGTGGGTTAATGATGAGTGTATCTATCCCCTCCAGTCTGAATATTGCCTCAAGCTGACTGGAATCATCTGGTGGAAGCAACAAGGAAATGAAATCCTCGGGTTAAAGGGGTTAACTTACAGCCGAATGAATACTTCAAAGCAAAATTATCGAACAAACACTAAATGAATGATCAAAACCGATACAAGTAACCATATTCATAGCGAATTCGTATGCAGAATGGACAATTATTTCATTATTTTACTGGAAAGGTAAAAGATAAGAGTCATACAGAGATATTCCCATCGGAGAGTAGTAGGACTTAGGCTAGGCACCCGTAGTCCAGAAATTTAAGTTGTATGTAAACAACCTCCGTCAGGGGTAGTATTTTACATGATCCCTAGTCACCTGTTACTTTCAAACTGCTGCATGTAAGATACGGAGGCCTCCAACCAAGTGGTCTGGTACGAGATCCTAAGGCGTCCATATCAGATACTAAGAAAACAAAAGTTCTGATAATGGAATTTAATCAAAGCATGTTGCAACACAACACTAACCCATCACGTCCCGAGCTATTTCGCACCTCTAACGTCCTCCAATCCCGAGGTATTTTCGAAAAAAAAATTTTTGGCTAAAACCTCCGCTTTTGGTGAGAAACATCGAAAATTCATAGAGAAATCGCTCACCTGAGGTTTAAAACACTCGATCCAGGTACCAGTACCTCCTTACCTGACTGGGTTTTCTAACAGGCTGGCACCAAAGAAAACGAGTTCTATGGGAGGGTAACTATTTCACACCACTGATAAACTGTATTTATTTATTTACTTGGTACGAATTTATATGTAGTACGAGAGTATATTGGTTTTCAAACAGTAATAAAGGCGTTATAAGCATTGTTTCACTCACTAACTCATCAACATACCTGACCTTCTTTTGCCACATTACCTGATCATTATTTCTGACTGTTTCTTCCTGTAATGCTATGTAAACTTTGTCCTCCACATTGTCATCGATTGGGGAATCACTCTGGCCCTGAATGTCTTTACTGGCCAGGTCACTGGTAACAGGTGAATTGCTGAGACAGTGGCATGAGGGGGGGAGGGGGAAGGTTATGCAGTGTAAGGCATTGTCCCTGCTTGGCATCTGGAAGAGGAATAGAGGAAGGTGTCCCGTATATATGTATGAAAAATCATGCGCGAAAATTGAAAATTGTGCAAATTAGGGACCTTGCAATTGCACGACGTACCAGTACGTCGCCGGGACTGGCAAATGCAAAATGTTGCAATGTACCCATACGTCGACGGGACGGGGCGGGCTGATATACTGTAATAATTCAAGACAATAATCTAGACTAGTCGTTTTGTGTGTGTGTGTGTGTGTGTGTGTGTGTGTGTGTGTGTGTGTGTGTGTGTGCACGTGGTGCATGTGTGTGTATGTGTGTCTGACCCTGGGCATAGGTTTCATAGCCCGTTCTCTGATACCCAGTAGTCCTCCTACATACTATGCACCTCCACATCCACCGTCCATACTGAAAACAAGTTATGGTTGTCTCATACAGGACTAATGTATTGATATTAGTGGAAGTATTTTTACGATATGTAGGTGGGTCTTATGGTAGATCAATAAAGTATGCTTTAAAGAAATTCCAATTCTTAAACTGTATCCTGCCCCAGCTGGGATTCGAACTTATGTCTATTAGGACTCTCTACTGCCACGACTACCGACTTCTAAGCCCGATTTACTGGTTCATAATTCCTATGTAGTATGTCCTCAAGGAAGTGTTAAAAAAACTCAAACGATTATTGAAACAGTGCTAGAAATACCGAGCAGTAAGATGCCAGGCACTGACACAACAGCACAATACCTGACAGCAGCCCAATGTTCCCACAAAAATACTGATCAACGTTTCAGAAACCCACATTGGTGATATTTTAATATACATTACCTTTTGACGTGGATTTTCGTCATTCTGCAGCATAATGCTCCTGGTTCACCATCAGAATACGACAGTACTCCAGCTACTCATCCTTTTCTTAATACTTGCATTTTATCTAGAGTAGCAGTATGTTTATGTGTTAATCCCTTGCTACAGTTAAGTATTCAAGCCAAATTAAAGTGGATACTGTATCAGTGACCAGCATGATACTGTACCGATAATTTCTTGCTGCAGCTCTGTATTCAAGATGGAATCATATCACTTTAAGGCCAAGTTAATGTGAACAGAGTACAGCTGTTGCACAGAGACAGTGGTTTTTGTTGCTGTTTATAATGATAATAATAATAATAATTTTCAGTTTATTTGTTCACTGCACCCAGTGGACTTTCACCACAGAACACCATGAGCTACACTTTGTGTGTGTGTGTGTGTGTGTGTGTGTGTGTGTGTGTGTGTGTGTGTGTGTGTGTGTTTTGAACCCAGACTACAGATGCCAAGTCGGCGATTTTGCAGCATGGGCTAGACACAATTACTTCCGTGCACCAACAATACATCAGGAATCTTTTTCAGGTGTTAAAGCAATCTTCGCATACTTCATGACAATTTCCTAAGGAAGCAAGTTTTGTGATGTTACTGAACTTTATTTTGCAACTCTGGAAGGAAGCAGCCTCAGCCGCCGCCCGCATCCCGACAAAACATTCCTCCAATCGCTGCCATGAATAATCCCAAGACCTGACTTAACATTTCAAAGGAGGGTTGGCCGGGCAGCAAAGTCACTAAACTCACGCACCCCACCGCCACAGCACAACATCACGCCATCCCATACCACATCACCACACAACCCCACCATACCCCACAACCACAGCACCCCATCACACCCCGCCACCACATCCCCTTTTGCCCGACTCCGTCCAACCGTCCCAACACTGGTGTACGGCCTTCCTTTGTGTAATTATGATATGGATGCTGAGTCCCCCCCAAAAAAAGGGGGGGGGGAGATTCCACATACCTCCTCATGCAACATCATTTTCTTTATGTTGCATTGTAAATATGTGATACAGTATAAGTGCGTGTTTGAGTTACCTGCATGGGTATGCAGTAAGAGTCATACTGGTTAAGACAGATTTGTAGCTCTCATTATTATCTATCTATTTGCCTGGATCTATCAATGTCCGTCTATCTATCTATCTGTCTAATAATGAATGAGAATATAAATGCCAACAAAACAACAACAACAACAACGAGTATCTTTAACGACTGTCATCACAAATAATGCAGATTTTCTTATGTATTTTGCTTTTCAATGAAACAGCGAGAGTGGAGCTTTGATATTTTCTTTTCCTTTAATGAAGACGCCAGACTCTTATAAAACAGTCCAAGGGAATGAATGTAGCTTCTGGCATGCTGGAGTTTTTCTTCCTTTGTAACTTTTTGAACTTCTGGCAAAGCTTTCTCCACCCGATGCTGGTGATGATTCCAAGGTTCTAAACAACACTGAGAGACTGACGAGGCTCTGCACAATAAAATCTTCAATATCACTCGAGCATATTAACCAGTCGAGAGATTTACACACAAGGCTGAGAATATTTTTAAATTGTCCTCGCTAAGAATCACTTTAATGTGGAGTTAGTCTTTTAGTTTCTTTTGTTGCAGACTTAGAATATCAGAACTATTATACATTTTAAGCCAGTGACACGAACATGGTACACGTCCATACCCTTAAGTTTCTAAACGTGACACAAGGCTAAGTAGAATCTTTTCAAAGCCCACATCAATGAAGAACTTACATAACTGAAACTCACACCACTGCCAAACCCACACCACTGTCACACCCACACCACTGCACTGCCACACCCACACTACTGCACTGTCACACCCACACCATTGTCAAACCTAAACCACTGTCACAGCCATACTACTGTCAAATCTACATCAGTCACTCCCACTATCTATCTATCTATAGCCCGATGCCCTAATCCCGCAAAGGGTGGCCGCAGACAAAACGCCTCCAAGTCACTCTGTCACCCACCATTTGACTCCCCTCCCCCCAACTCACCCCCCCTCCCTCATATACCTCTCAACTCCATCCCTCCACCTCATCCTCGGTCTACCCCTCCCTCTCCCTCCCTCCACCTCACCTACATACACCCTCTTAGTCAGTCTTTCATTCTCCCACACCCCTATGAAACCCACATGACACCTACACCAGTCAGCCCACAGCACTCAGATCCATACGATTCACATTCACGGCAGTAAAATTTAGACCAGTCCAACCCAAACCACTTCAACCAAAGCCACTCAGGACCACCCAAGCGCCATTAAAGTCTGCATCCACGAACACAAAAAGACAATTAACTACGGATTATCTGACCTTTACCATTCGGAGAGCTTCAGTCTTGTATCTCTCACTTCTTCTTCGACCTTTTACTTGGCCGGGTAATTTACATATCGTTCTTTTCCAGCGTTGGGATGATCTTTACCTTCCGCTAGCGTCGCTGGGTGGCCGAAGACTAAACATTTTATTTTTTCTCTAGATCTTGGTGGTGGTCGCTCCTGCCCTCTGCTGGGAGTATAATCAAACAACTCGCTTCTAGTCTTGCTTCTTTTATGTCTGAGACAGTCCACTATAAAATAAAATTGGTACAAAAATCCTAGGCAGATGGGGGACCCTAAGGTCCTTCGCTGAAGTGAAGCAACCTGTAATAAAAATCCTTAGGCGTGACTAACTGATCACGCCGCTCCTAGTGATGTTCCCGTAGGTTAAAAGCTAAAGTGACTCTTGCTTAGCTGTAGTAATTTTTTTTATACATTCAGTAGGCTTCATTAATACAGAAACTTAAACTGTTGTAATATTTACTGCATTCTTACATCCAGCAATGTATGTCTGCTTGCTTTACAGTGTTGTGGACTTGCTTCCTCGACTGGTATGGTATACTGTAATGATATACTGTACAACACAAAGCAGCAGTAATTATAAAATCAAGAAGTTCTAATATGGCATAAGAGAACATTACTCAGAAAAAAGAAATAACGATTGCTAAATTACTTCTCATTAACGATGGCGATCACACTTGCAATAACGATAAGATACAAAGATAACATTATACTGTATTAAAAAGAAAACAACACCAATAATAGTACCGAACATATAAAAACACTCCACACACGCGGCGACAACATCACCAACGCAACACCTCCCCTCCACAACAAAGGCACTACTCCACTCAAGCATCACACCATCCTTTCGTACCCTTCCACCACCTATCTCCTGACCGTCTACACACACACACACACACACACACACACACACACACACACTCCTCCCTCTCTCTCTCTCACAACCAACCCCATCCCCATGTACCCTTCCTCTTCCCCTTCATGCAAGCTGGTTCTAACTCTCCCTCTCTCCATCCTCTACCCAACACCCCGTTCAAACCTTTCTCTCTCCTTGCGTTCCTCTTCCTACCCCTTCCACGCACACTCATTCTCCTTCCTCCACTTCTCCTCCCTCTTCCACTCTCTCTCTCTCTCTCTCTCTCTCTCTCTCTCTCTCTCTCTCTCTCTCCACCAACTCCCGGACTTTTTGCCTCCCAGCCTGTAACCAGATTATCTACCCATTTGCCTTTATGAGCGGCAGATGAGAAGTCCGCTCCAGGCATTATCTTCGTTAGGGGCACCGGCGGGATGCCACGGCTGCCTGTCACCGAATTTCTTGACTCCTGCTGGGGGACGCTCGGGACGGGACGAAGGGGGTTTCCTCTCGACTGAACAAAATCGTCTTGTGTTGGCGTATATAAAATTCTCAGGTGTACCAATGGCTGAAGGGTGACTCAACACTCCTTGGATTTTTCTCAAAAGAACAAAACTAAACAAAATACCGTACTCAAATGCACCAGCCACAGCAAAAGTGTGTCTAACCCATTCACTACTATGATGTCTCTTCTAACCTTGATAAAATCGTCTGGAGGTCATCCACATATGATAGTAAAAAGAATAAACTCGTCTGACGGTAGCAGGAATAAATCATCAGGGGACAGATAGAATATAAATCAAACAAGTCATCACCGTACTGGAGACATCTTCCAACCCTTTCACAATAACAGATCCCCCTTAAACTGAATATAACTGTCCGGAGGCACATGAATTGGCAAAAAGATATCACGCAGAAGGGATTACCAGAGAACTGTGTGCAAGCTTCGGCAATTTTGACAGATTTTCTTATTTCGACATTCACCTCGTTTCCCTTCCATCTCCCAGAGCGTCTTAACACAGGCCTGGACCATTTCTGTCTCTGTGTGTACTTGTCACCGCGATGCCACTGCAATCACTGTTCATTATTGTCGATTGTATGGCTGGTTGATCCCATTATTTATAATCATGTGTTTTAACTCGATCGATACTATACATTCTTTTTTTTTATGGTTTATCCAGACATTGTATTAATCTTACAAAATACCTTGTTCAGTCAAGGGGTTAACTCCTCACTCTGTGGAGTCGAGTAAAAAAAAAAAAAACGCCTGGCGTTAGTCACACTAAAATGCAAAGTATGTCCTCTTGTTGCAGGAATATACAAGTGATATCTGATTTCTCCAGTACTAAAAAAAAAAGAAACAAAAAACTTCATCTAATCTCAGTAAAGTCACCTGAAGATCGGAAGAATACAGTAAACGAGACGTCACCGTATTAATAGTGTTAAAGCAGTGCGACAGATCGGAAGAATGAAGTGATCACAGTGTCTCAGCGGGCGACAGGCGCAAAAAATCGGAATGTGTCACACTCCTGTTTACTGAAGTATATTTTACTTCTCTGCTCACCTACTTAGCGTAGTTTATCATCTCTGTTTATCTCTGTGTACTGAAAATTCGCTTCTTTTTTTTTTTAATCTTCCACCCTCCCTATTGGTCCTCTTAACAGTCTCCAATTGCATAGGCACATTACTTTTCCAACAAGTTTTTCGTTCTCTTCACACACACACACACACACACACACACACACACACACACACACACACACACACACACACACACACACACACACACACACACACATTTTCTTTCTTCCTTTATGTAACCACACCTCTCTTTATTTACTGTCCTGCCTTGCTATCCATTCAAATACGACTAATCTAACTAACTTCGGGACCTCCCTACCTATAATTAGACAAAAAAAAATTTCTGCTTAATACACTGACCTCATGTACACTACCTACCTTCCTTTCCAATTTATTTGTCAATGTATTGGTACACACTTTATCGATGTTTTACCTTTTCCCTTCCTTCATATCCTGTAAAATCATACTTACCTACCATGAACTATAACAGACTGTCCTTTGGGCAACTCTGATTATGACTTCACAGTATCTGGCTCACGATGTAGTTATTTTCAAGGCACTGTTTAGCTGGACACAGTGAATGGAGTTGTGCTACCAAGAGTGTGCATGCAAAAAGTGTGAACATTCTTGAGGAGGATGCATTGATGACACGCTTTCTGACAGCAACACATGACTTTCCTGATGGTAAGGGATTATGTTTTCATCAATATTTCCTCTAACGTCTCGCATTCAGTTACATGTCATCCGTTGTCAAAATATTACGTTGCAAATTTGCTTTTTATCAAAATATCCCTTCAAGAAATCAACCCACTGATTGTTAGGGTCGCTCAAGACCGTACAATATCGCCTGGTGTTAGCCTAAATATTACTTCTGACAGCACAGAAAATGTTACTCGAGATATTTTTTGAAGCCTTTGACCACAAGGACTTCTCTCAGTTGAACTAGTGCTTCTGTGTTAGGCTGCATAAAATATCCAACACCACCAACCACAACGAAATTAAAACGTCTCTCGTTAAGCTGTGAAATAATGATACTGTACAGTATCAGCGACCGAGCTGGAAAAAAAAATTAAACTGAACTATCATTACAGTACGCTGACTCGCACCGTAGTAGCTACATTGCTCTACTGCTAAAAGTCAGGTGTTGAAATTATGTAAATCTTTCATTTTCATTCTGCTGGCATTTGCATTTACCTCTCTTAAATCCTGACAGCCACGGAGAAAACTCACTCATCTGGTCATCCTTTCTTCTTTTAACGATTCTCTGATTTTGTTGCTCAATGTTTTCCTTCATCTTTTCTTGACATCAGGCATTTCATACCAGCTGCCTTCATACCACACATTCTTCCTCTCACTTTTTGTCGACAAATAGCACAAACTTTTACATAGTTCGTCTCAACCAAACGTCCTGCTTTTTTCTCCTCGACTAACAATATCTGTTTTATCATTCCCCTCCACTAGACGCCTTTCTTCTCCCTCTTTTCCGCTCAACATGCATATAACAGCTTCCTCCTTTTTCATGTCTTTCTCTCGACCAGACTATCGTTTGTCTCACTGTCTCTCTTCAGTATTTGTTATATCCCTATTCTCCACCGGATGTCCTTTCTCACTTTCACCCATTAACTACCTAATTAATTCTCTCCATCAGGTGTCCATCCTCATTTCCTCCCAGCAACCGTTTGATCCATCACTCACCATCGCAAGTCCCGCCTAACTTTCACTTGATAATTTCTTGGTCTATTCTCTCCACTAGATGTTCTTCCTTAGTTTCTCTCTGTAACTATTCTATCTTTTCTCTCCACCAGATGCCCTTCCCCACTCTCTCCCGGTAACAATTTTATCTTTCCTCCCCACCAGATGTCCTTCTTTGCACTCTTCCTCATCATAATCCCTCTTCCTTTCCCCTCGTAGTCGTTTTATCCTTCCTCTCATCCTTTCTCCTCAACAAGCAGTAACTGTTTCCTCCTTTTTCACGCCTGCCTCTGTATCTGATTGTCCTTTGTCTCGCCTTCCTCCTCCTCTCCTTTTCTCCTTTCGTTCATTTCCGGCGCGGGTGTGTGTGAAGGGGGAGGCAATAACGGAGCATCAGTCAATCAGGAGCGACGTGTGGCTGACGACTGACCAAACAGCCGATCAGAACGTCCTCGCTACTCACCTGCGAAACAGCCCCCCCCCCCTTTCTCTCTATGTCTATCTCTCATTTGGTCACTTCATCTCCTCCATCCTACCTTCCCCCCTCTTCTATTGTCCTCCTTTTAATTAACCAACACTTATCTTTCGTCATTTAATTGTGCCATCCTCCTCCTCAATGTTCCTTCCTTTCCACTGCACCGTCATGCCGTTCGCCTCCCTGCCTCTCCACCTCATTCGTTTTGGCTTCTCCTTGACGAGCACAGTTGACACACTCCATCAACCACCCTCTCTACACTTGTCCGTCTTGTTCGCCACCACAAACCTGATTCACTTTGCAATACTCAAATGAAGCTTCAGAGATGGGAAAAAAAAAATCCAACGCTTTCTCGTGATCTGTGATCATTTTGAAGTGTAGTAATTCTGGGTTATAAAGGTCATGAAGAAATGTTAATTCAAGAATAACAGTACCTTTTGAATAGTGACAGACCCTTTTTTGAATTTCACGATAATAATATTGCCCTTCTGTGTCCCTAATGTCTCTCTTGGTATGTTTTGCAGCAGCAACTACTGATCAAACACACGCCTATATATTTAGCAAATTTAGCAAATTTTCCCAATATTATTCTTTACCAACTCATGCATATATTATTATCAACAGTTTTGCAACGTCACTTAATCATACACTGTTACATGTGCAACTGAATACTAATACTCGTATTTCATGAAGTATAATTTTCCAGTGAAGTAATGCACAATATATTCTCCCACCCAATATTCTTGAACACAACCATCGTATATTGCTTGGCTTCTTTGTTACATGAAGATTGCGTTGGCATCAGCTGCAGACTGTGGCTCTATCCCTCTGTCTACCACCACAGCACACACTCTTAATCGCTCCATTTGTCAGCGTCCCTCTGATTCATGTTCACTAAAAATGGAACGCTGACATTCCCCAAGAGCTCTACATGTTTCACCCCCGAATGACAAATTCAGCTTTCCACAAACCTGCTGCATCCAGGACCGTCTTCTTTAACGAATGTGCATAGTTAGTTGGGTTGTGGGGCTGGGAGCCGAGACCATTATTCAGAATAACACTGGTGCCAAGTGGCGTTGCAGGAGCCGACAGGTGTAAGTATTAAAGAGTAATTACTATTCCTGATGCACTGGTAAACAGCTGCTAAAGAGAGGGCTGTATTTTAGTAATGTAACTGTCACTGATAGTCTGAACATAGCACTACAACTAGTGGCATTTTGGTCTGTGCATCTACCGATATTTCTTCATTCTTCTGCTTGTTGTAAGGTTTAGTCTACTGATTTTACAGACGAGAGATTACAGCCAGCTCCTACTTATTCTACCACTAGTGGCATTTCCTGTTATGACTAATATCACTGCTGCTGTCACTACTACTACTACTGTACCACTGCCGCTGCTGCTGCTATAACTACTCCTCCGCATCCTCCTGCTACTGCTATACTACTACTGCTAATACTACTCAGTACAGGTGGCGTGAGCGTGCTCCAGTTAGCGAGGGTGACACACGCATGGCGGAGGGAGACATGTCAGGTCGGGTACAGGGACTAAAGAGGCCATCTGAGTGGGAAACATTTGCACGCTAGAGTCTCGTGATTCCCCGCCATATATCCCGTGACGGAGTGGGTCGCCCGCCTCTGAGCCTCCCACCTACCAACACCCACAATCTTGGCCACGACCTGCCATGAATAAAGAGCCGTATTCTAGGCCGCATGGGAGGCTTCGTGCTCCTCTCCCTTTCTGATGCTTTCTGAACATTTTAACATTTTCTTATATGTTATTCATATCAACACGATTTAAATGGTAATGTACGTACATGTTAACACTCTCTCGTTATTTACATCGTTTAATATAGACACGATTTAATTTGTTACTGTACAGTGTAACATTATCTCGTATGTTATTTATATCGTTTTAAGATCGAGAAAAAATGCATCAATAATGTACAGGAGAATACTGAAGTGTAAGGTGCAGAATAAACTGATAAGGAAGAGGTGTCACGGAATCTCCAAAGCCACTTAGAATACGATCCTATATAAAAGAGTGTGGCAGCAACCCTATGGTGAGGAAACCTGGCACCAAGCAAAAGGTTTCCGAGGTGTACAGATGAGAGCACTCTAGCCCCGCTCCGACACACACAGCGGGAGTCTCAGTTTCACAGGGTTGGGGAGGCAGAGGCAAATGTGTATACTTATTCACTGCTACGCCTACCATAAGGACATAAATCACAGCTATGCACATGAACCACTTATTTGTGAACCCCCTCGAATCTGGTAGTGTCAATTTTACCTTATTATTACGATTTCCATGCTACTGTAATTCAACCTAAGGAAGCCCGCTCGTACTAGAGGCATTAATAAAGGCAATACATAACCCTTCTAGATAAATAATTAAATAAATAAATAAAATCTGAGGATAATGTGAATTTTAGATACCGTACTCGAGCTGAAAGTTACTGATTAGTTCTGTCTTGCTGGGCATACGCTGCATGGGACTGTGACGTCGCTTTGGCCCTACAAACTGATACTGTGACTGTAAAT
>NC_136979.1:27219965-27242465 GCF_032717465.1 Coenobita brevimanus
TGAACAAATTTATCGGTCCAATTTATATAAATGCATTTCATTTAAATAATCATTAGTTATTCAATAAATAGCATGCATGTTATCGCACATGACAAATTATCGCATTGGGCAATAATTTTTGCACATCTGGCAGTGGTGGATCACTGAGCCCTGGCTGCAGCACGTCATAGCCTCCTAAGTGTGTTCGAATACACACTTTTTCAAACAAACTCTAGTGTTTGCCATAGTGATTAACAGCTAGTAAATCTTACTGGTTTTTCAATTATTGAGTAAGTGAAAAACGTGAATATTTCTGTGAATTTGTGGAGCATCCTGGCAGGCCGGTCAAATTAGGTTTACGGGCCGGGTCAGGCCCGCCGCCAGTAGGATATCGACCCCTGCTCTAGTCCGTACTAACCCTTCCATCTTCACATCTCTCCCTCTTCACCCACCTATGTCACCACCATAACTAAGTTCAGATTTCGGTTCCGTTTTCATTTCCTTCTTCCAATCCCTCTTACCCCTCGTATCTTTACTTTCTCCTCCACCTCTTCCATGCACTAGTCGTCCCTGCTACCCCTTTTCATCTTCACATCCTCTACTCCTCTACTCCAGTTCGTGCTACACCTGCCATTGTCATTACCTCCTGTTCCACCTGTTAGTCACTGGTACCCTCTTCCATCTTCACTTCCTTCCTCCCTTCCACCTCTCTGTCACCCCCCCCCCCCCATTCTCTCTACCTTCACACCCCCTGCTGCTCACCCACCCATGTCACCACCATACATCACCAGCAGCGCCGCCGTCCACATGATGCATTAATGAGCACTGCGCCCCCGACACTTGCTTCCTCCCCGGCCCGGCTATTAACAAATTAGGCAAGCAGGCCGGCGCGACACGTGATCACTCATCCTGACACCACACCTCCCTCCCACTGACACCACCTCCTCACTCTCCCTGACACCAGCTGCTTAGTTTCCCTCTCTCCCACACTCGCCTTACCTCTCCCCTTTCCTTTATTCTTTAGTCCTTCACCCATCGCTCCCTAAATTCCTTTTCCCTGACACCGCTACCTGTGTCTCCTTCCTCATCCTCACACTACCTCTTCCTTCCCTTTCCTTCATCTCTCTCTCTCTCTCTCTCTCTCTCTCTCTCTCTCTTTCACTGACGCTACCTCTTTTGTCTCCTAGTTGGCACTTTTCTACCCAGTACTGACCCCCCCCCCTCCAAACACACATAAATCCTTTCTCTGTCTTTTCTTTTCTTAGTATCTCTCAGACAATCAACTGATTACATCTTGTCCTCTCTCTCTCTCTCTCTCTCTCTCTCTCTAACCATCCAGAATATCCCTCTCATCTGTCCTATTCCTCTATCAGTCCCTCTGAAAAATCCTCTTACATTCACATTACAAAGTCTAAGCACAGAGCTATAATTTTTGACTTTGCTTACAAGTTAACTGTTACTAAATTACCGAATGAAAACAATAATACACAAGTATCATTCTGTCAGAAAAAATAAAACAGAACTGATCACTGCTGCAGGCAACTTTATAGCCAAATGAAGTTTATGTTGTATTGCATTATTATTATTATTATTATTAATTATTATTATTATTATTATTATTATTATCTTTCTTCTATATAATAACAGTGTACATAATATACTATACATTACTAACGCCGAAAGCAGACAACATGCTGCTGGAAAATGGCGCCTTAAATCATGCAAAATCCGCGACGCAGCGAAAATGGAGGAGCTCAGGGAAGTTTCGCCTTAAAATTCACAAAAACTGGGCGAATTTTTCAGTTGGCGGGTATAATGTAGAGAGTGGCTTGGGGGTCAAGAAGCGAGGCGATATGTAAGGATGAAGAAGTGTTAGCGTTCTGCGAGGGTGAGGGATGAGGCAAGTTATACTCTTTTCACTTTAACTTGGCTCACAGTTTCGTCCATTCGGCGGCTTCATATTTCACGGAGCACAATGCCAGAATAAGACAAGGCTATGGTTCCACATCGTTTCCATACTACTTCTTTGTGGTTTGCATTCTGTTCAGGTTTTAATCTACTGTTGCAACGCAGTGTTCTAGATGGACAGATGGTAATTTTAGATCAAGTTAAGGTCAAAAAAGTAAATGTAGTTGTGGCAGTGGCTGAGTGACGGTAAGGAGTGAGGGAGCTTGGGGGTTTTGTGGTTGGCTGAGATTTACAGCAGTCTCCCATACTTCCTTCTCAGACCCTGGCGTCTTGCACCCTCTCAGCTCTGATCCACAGTCGTTTGTCAGCTTTTTCGCCTTCTCTCTCTCTCTCTCTCTCTCTCTCTCTCTCTCTCTCTCTCTCTCTCTCTCTCTCTCCTGATCTTTCGTTATCTCAGCTGTAATACTCCTACCACCTATAGCATCCTCACACCCTCAGCACATTTAACCAATCGCATTTTTCATTCCCATACTCTCAGACTGCACCTGATGCATGCATTTAAGTGCCCGGAACCATTAACATGGGACGCTGACAAAACAGGTCAGCAGTATAATTTCAAACAACATCGTATCTCACGATTTTATTCCTCTAAATGGCTTGTCGTACTGAAGGGGTTTATTACGGCTGTATCTAACTCATCCATCCAACCGACAGCAACGTGACCAACTCACTGTCGAGAAAGCATTTATAATATTACTTTAACATTATCTGTGGCTCAGTAACTATTTTTACTTCAAATTAAAGTAAAATTATATATGATTTAGTACAATAAAAAGTAAGAAAGCTGCCAACAAATGATTAAAAATAGAGCTGTAATACTGTCTAATCTTCGTCCACGTCTACTGCTTCTTGATAAGAATACGACAAACGCCTTATTTCCCTGCTCCCCGACTCCTAGCAACTCCAGTTTTCTACCCTCATCGCCACGCCTCCTCCCACCCCTTCCCCGAAACAGCATCCCTACCGCAAACGATTTCTGGCTCCCTCATCTTGTCCTTCCACCCTTATTAATAATGTTATATATCAGTCCTCTCATTTCTCCTACGATACGGCTTAGCTAACACAAATACTCCTCCGTTTTCCTCCTCTTGTCCTGCTTCTCTTATAATCTATGTGTACGTTCCAGCATCCATTCGCTTACACATCACACACTTCCTTTCGCTTACACATCACACACACACACACACACACACACACACACACACACACACACACACACACACACACACACACACACACACTTCCTTTCGCTTACACATCACACATTTCCTTTTGCTTCCTCATCCTGCCCTTCTACCTTACCGGTACTAAGCAACTCTCCCCCTTCCCACCCTCATCTCCCAGTGATAAATCTGAATCACTACACACTCTCGCTTCCTCATCCTTTCCTTCCCTGCTTTCTGCACACCCTTCCTCCCATCCCTCCCCTAACAAAGTTTATCCAGAACATACCCGGGTACTTCCTTTCGCTTCCACATCCAGTCAATCTACCCCCCTACGCGCCTCTCCTCCCATCCTCTCCCTTTATGACACAGATTATCACACACTCTTATCCACTTGTCTTTCTACTCTTATGAGCAATGTCCCCTCTCCATCATCCCTTCTCTTACCCATTACACTGATGCATATTCTCTTTCGTTTCCTCACCTTATCCTGGCTACCCTCCTGTGCTGATACATATTCCCTTTCACCTCCTCACCCTATCCTTCTACCTTCCTATTCACCCTTCCTCCCATCCCTCCCCTAATACCTATCATACTCACTCCTTGGTTTCCCCGTCTTTCATTTTGCAACTTCCACCTTAATTTTTGTGTGATGTGCATGCTGTAAAGATGTAACACTCTTGAGGTACTGTGTTACTATGCGCGACAAGGAGGGGGGTTTCGGAAGGGGAGGAAAGAGAGAGAGAGAGAGAAGTGTGGAGGATAAAGAGGAAGGAGGGAAGAATGGCAAAAACGGGTGAATTTGCTGAGGGAAGAGAGTGGAAGAAAAAAAATGTATATGTAACTCTTTCAGTCCATTAAGGTCTTTTTTTATTCCTCTTGCAGACCCCACAATATATCCGACATATAACTTATTCATCAGCCAAAAGGGAACACACGTATATAAGTGAAGCTCATGTGGTGAAACAAAATGTAAAAGCTAGAATTTTGCAAGAATGGTGAAAAACTTGAATGAGAAATGAGGAGGGCATGAAAAGTGAACAAAAGGGAGCGGGAAAACGAAAGTGACGTAAGAGAGAGTAGAAATGGTAGGTGGGGAACGACGGAGAAGAATGGCACGACTGGGGGAGGAAGGACGAGAAAAAAAGTACAAATGAGGAGGAAAGAGAGAAGAGAATGAGCGTGACTAGGAAAGTGGTATGTGTGTGTGTGTGTGTGTGTGTGTGTGTGTGTGTGTGTGTGTGGTTTGTATATATATATATATATATATATAGCGGTAGGTGGGGGCGCTCACCATCCACTCACTCGATGTAGTGCTGCTCACGGATGTTTACCTTTTCCTATCCTCCATCCTTCTTTCCTTCCATCTTCTTCTGTTTTTCTTTCCTTCATTCCTCCCTCGTTCTTCTGCCTACAGGTGACTGTACACTCCCTCTTCTGTCTTTCTTTCCTTCATTCTTTTCTCGTCCTTCTGCCTGTGGGTGACTCTTCACTGAGTAATAAAGCCAAATGGTTTCCTGTACACCAGGAAACCATTTACTACGCTGAGTGGTAACCATATAACCAAATTTTGGAGCCTGGTGGTTTAGTGGGTAATTACGGCGCTCCAATCGGACTGAGCCGGTGAAGGTTTATATCCAAGGGCAGGTTGGAGTTTATTGCTCATGTAATGCCACTCAGGGATGAGTAAGGCTGGTCACTCTCATCTTAAATGTCAGGACCAAACTGCCTAGCCCCAGGCTCCTACGCTCCTCATGAGGCAACGTAGGATTGGATGATGAAGATGAAGAATATATATACATACATTTATATATATATGTATGACGTATGTATACTGTATATAAATGTGTGTGTGTGTGTGTGTGTGTGTGTGTGTGTGTGTGTGTGTGTGTGTGTGTGTGTGTGTGTGTGTGTGTGTGTGTGTGTGTGTGTGTGTGTGTGTGTGTGTGTGTGTGTGTGTGTAAGACGGAAGCAAGCCTAACCGAATGAGAATTTCAGCAATACAAGTGAACCACGCCTACAACACAAGCTTAGGTACACCAGCATTCCTAGGCCACTGCCAGAAATGATTTTAGCTTTACCAAACCCATTTTAAAAGAGGAAAGCCTTGCCGGTATTTCTATTACAACCAAGAGGCGTACGAGCGACGATCACAAAGACGCCCCCAGCCCCGGGTTATGGTCCTCCCAGTCATATACAAAAATTCAAGAAGTTATGCCCAGAATTCGCGCTATTGAACTTGGGCAATATCCTCCACATTCTCCGATGGTCCCCACGCCGAGCCCCAGAAATGGATAAAGCTTTAAAAGATTGTGGAAAACAGGAAAGCATGGAGAGTGACAGAGTGGGTGATCGAGAGACAAACATGTACGGAGGAAAGGGCCAAAGTTTAGTTCAGTCTGTGGTGGATGGGTTTATTTTTTCGCATGTGGGGGGGGGGGTTGATGGGTGGGTGAAGGGGGGTTGTTCTATGATGGGTGGTGGGGGGAGGCGGGATGGGGTGGGGAACAAAGGGTGTGATGGGGGAAAGTGGGTGTTGAGGGGAGGTGTGTTGTGATGGGAGGGGTAGCGGGACAGAGATAATGTGTTGTGAGGTGCAAGAGGGGTGGGAGGGAGGCCTGTCATGATGGACACAGCTAAGGGTGAAGTGTGTTGTGATGGGGAGATGATGGGAGGGGAGGTGTGCTGCGATGGAGATGGAGAGTGAGAGTGATGAGGGAGGGAGGGGGGGGAGGGTGTGTTTTGCTATGTGGTGGGGATGTGTTGTGATGGGGAAGGTTGGTGATAAGGATGCGTATTGTGATAAGGTGGGTGGAGGACGTCGGGGGAAGGTGGAGGGGAAGGAGGTATGTTGCGGTGGGTGGAAGTCGGGGAGGATGAAATGTGTTGTGGTGGGTGGTGAGGGGAGGTGGGGTGGGGTGTATTTTAATGTGCAGACAGAGTGGGAGGGCATTGTATAGTGATGGAGGAGAGGAGAAAGTGTGTTCTGATAGGGGGAGGGGAGAAAGTGTTCTCTAATGGGTAGAAGGGGTAGGAATGTATTGTGATGGGGGAGGTAGGGGTTGGGATGTGTGTTCTGGGTCGGAGGTGGGGGAGGGGAGTTATGTTGTGGCAGGGAGATGGAAAAGTGTGTTGTGACAAATGGGAAGGGGAGGGGGAAGTGCTGTAAGGTTGTAGGTGGTGGGGAATGCACTGTGATGGCTAGAGGACGGGGGTGATGAAGTATGTAAGTAAGAGTGTTGTGATGGACATGGAAGAGGAATGTGATGCATGTTCTGATGGGTGGATGAGGGGAGGGGAAGTGTGTTGTGATGGGTGTATGAGGGGGAAAGTGTGTTGTGATGGGTGTAGGAGTAGGGAAGTGATGTGATGGGTGTGGGGATGTGGGAGGAGGGAAGTTTGTTGTGATGGGTGCAGGAGGAGGGAAGTGTGTTGTGATGGGTGTGGGAGGAGGGAAGTGTGTTGTGATGGGTGTAGGAGGGGGGAAGTGTGTTGTGATGGGTGTGGGAGGAGGGAAGTGATGTGCTGGGTGTGGGGGTGTGGGAGGAGGGAAGTGTGTTGTGATGAGTGTGGGAGGAGGGAAGTGTGTTGTGATGGGTGTAGGAGGGGGGAAGTGTGTTGTGATGGGTGTGGGAGGAGGGAAGTGATGTGATGGGTGTGGGGGTGTGGGAGGAGGGAAGTGTGTTGTGATGAGTGTGGGAAGAGGGAAGTGTGTTGTGATGGGTGTGGGAGGGGGGAAGTGTGTTGTGATGGGTGTAGGAGGGGGGAAGTGTACTTTGATGGTAAGAAGGCTAATGGAGACCGATTCTAACCCTTTCACAACCGGAGATTCCCCTAAACTGACTAAAAGCATCTAACGCTTGAGGAAATACAAGGAATGTCATCACACAAGGGTTAAAGTAGTACTGAAGCAACCAAGTATATAGTTACAACATTCTCTCAGACATTTACGCCACCAAGTACATGCTAAAGATACTGACAAGAATAAAATGGTGAAAGTATGGCAGAAAAGAGGGCGCAAATAGCCATGGTTAATAGTTATATCGGTACGTCAGGCTCATTTATTCTCCTTCTACCAATACATTTCTACTTCTCAGCTGAATACGCCAACAAATTAGCAAAAGATAAAAAACAAGTCAGAGTCGTACTGAAGGCATTAATGGAGACTATTTATAATCCTTTCAGTCCGAGGATGTTTCCAAAGCCTAAGAAAATTATCTAATGGTAGAAAAAAAAATAGTAGTTTGCTGAATGGGATATCAGATATGAATACTAGCTACGAGAGAGGAAAATGCGGATCAGTGTTCCCTACAACATGTACCACTGAAGGTGAAGAAAACTGTTTGGCATTAAAAGAAGATATATAACTGGAATTCTGAAACAGCTGATGCAATATTCAAACAACACCACGTTCCAGAACGGAATAAGTAGACACTCGTAGGATTCTGAAAATACTTTTGTTATCACTGTAGACCGAATATTAGAGAACTTTCGGTATGACACAAAATTCTGTAAGGAACTTGGCCTGTCATTTTGAGATCAAGGTCAAGGTCATTCATACTATGGAAATCATGGTCACTCATGACTCACAACATTTCCGCCGAGCCTGATCAAAATCAGCCAAATACTTTCCGATTTAACACGTTCAGCCAGTAGGCGGCCATTTTGATTTTCCTCAGTATCTCAGTAAGTATTTGTTGGATCTCAGTATCAATACCCAGGAGCACTAATATATATTGACGGCTACATACTGGAACATTTGTAAAGCAATCGATTCCGTAGCTTTTGCTGCACAGAAACACAATACATGAAAATATAAAAAATGAGGCCGATAGCGCTAGAGAGAAAAAAAAAAATGAACCAAAAGAAGTCTACAACCAAGATATTTCTCTCCTGAAAATTTTACGTCTATATCTAGAAAGGTCTTGAATGCCCGCCTTCTAGATCTTTCCCCCAAAGTAAACAATATTTACAATATTAATAAGAACTCTAAAGAATGTGGAGTTCTTAATAAACACACACACACACACACACACTATCTATCTAATTATCTACCTTTCTATCTATCTATCTACATCTATCTATCTATCTATAATATATATATATATATATATATATATATATATATATATATATATATATATATAAAAGGGCATATCTAAGTGGGGGGAGGAAACGAAGACTTTATATCCCCAATATACACTACGAGAATCTTCTGTTCAGCTGAACAAAGCAGTTTGTCGACAGCCAAAATAGACTAAAACAAGATGCCATCGTAGTGGCATGTTGAGACGGAATGAGGGAATCAGTATTAGAAAGTGTAGAAATACGATGGTGTAAGACGAGAAAAATGAACAGGAAGAAGAAACGGCAATAGAAAAAAAATAAAACAGATGAGAATGGGGACCGAATTACAAAACAGAACAGAATGTAAAATTAGAAAAGGATAAATGTGACCAGAAAATGCAAAAAGAGATTACGGACCTAACATGGTCTAGATATGGATGTGTAGTGAGTGACAGGCAAAGAGCGAACATGAAATTTAGACCACATGTGGCAGAAAGTGAAAGGCAATTACGAATGGAATAAACATGACGAGGTAGCGTGTAACCTTTCAGATTCCTGGAGATCAAACGAGAAGTATCAACCGACGATTTGAGTTTTAGCTTGTCCCCCCGCCCTCTCTCTCTCCTGTTTAAACTCAAGTATTCTTCCTCTTGAAAGAGAAATGAACACACACACACACACACACACACACACACACACACACACACACACACACACACACACACACACAACCCCGCTTGGCCCCCCAGCCCACGTAAAAAAAAAATAAATAAAAAGGTAGGCTAAAAACTGCATCCCCAAAATATATATATATGTGAAGACACGAGGGCCAGAAAACTGTGATAAAAGTGGCTGAAAGAAAAATGTCACATCAAAGGAGCCATCTTGCTAGGTATTTGCCCCACACCTTTGTAGGCCCGGCCACAGTTAACCATTTCACCACCGCCCTTATGGTTTTAACTCCCCCTTACCTCTGACGATTTTATTACAGGCTAACCTCAGACGATTTTATTACAGGCCAACCTCTGTCGATTTTATTACAGGCCAACCTCTGTCGATTTTATTACAGGCCAACCTCTGACGATTTTATACAGGCCAGCCACTGAGATTTTATTCTGCTCATGCCCTGACGATTTTAAATCGAATATTCTCAGATAATTTTTACTCTCAGACTACTTTACACTGATACTTCCCTAACGATCTTCACTCGAATATTCTAAGACAGTTTTTCTATCAGACGACTGTACTCTAATAATCCCCTGACGATTGTAACTCCAATATTTTCAGACGATTCTATTGTGATTATTCCCTGATGATTTTACGCAGATGATCCTCAAACGATTTTAGTCTGATCATCCCCTCACTTTTTTTTTTTTTTTTGGGGGGGGAGGGTACCACCGACCCATTTTATACTGGTGATCCTCTGACGATTTTTAGGACATCCGACGATATTCTTATTCATATTACGATGGATCTCTTATAGTGAAGGGGTTTCCGTCGGCCTCTTTAGTACGATATCTTACTTTATTCTTGCCAGCGTCTGACAATTCATTCATCTTAGGAAAGGCCCTCATAGTGAAGGGCTAAGAAAGTGTCTCCATTGACCTCTTCTGTATGATGATGTATTATATATTTCATGCTGGCTAACCTCGAACGATTTTATGATCAGCTTAAGAATGCTCTTTGTTGTGAAAGGGGCAGAGGGAGCCAATATTGTGGTACTGAGGGAGAAGAAGGGGCAGGCGTGGGGAGGAGAAGGGGAGCAGGTAGTGGACGGGGAGGTTAAAGGGGTGGGGAGGGGCAGAGAGGGCAGGAGCTGGAAAGAGTACCGCAGGGGTAGAACTGAGGGAGAGGGAAAAGAAAAGGGAAAGAGCGGGAGGGGGGGGGAGGGGGGGATCTAGGAGAGGTAGAGGAGGGGGGAAGGGTCGGGGAGGAGGAATTATGTTGGGGAGAGGGGCCAGAGTAGGAAGGGAAGGGGGGTTGAGACACGGGACGGGAGTGGGAGGGACGTTCCTCATTCTTCGCGGGGCAGGCAGGCCGGCGGAGAAACTGTAATGATTTTCTTAACCTTCTGTGTTACCACGATGTTTACTTGCATTTTGCCTTCCCTTACCACCTAACGATTTTATAACAGCTTGTGAAAATGCCATGCCCATGAACCCAGCGAGTCTTAAATTTTATTCCAGCTGGTGCCGAAACATTAATTCCAGGCCAGAATAAACCGCTCAGAGAAGATGAACCCCTTGGAGCCGTTGACACCTTTTTAGTTTACTCCGGCTACTTCCAGACGATTCCCTTCAACACAAGAAAGGCTTCAGGTTAGCAATGGGTTGATGAAGATTACATAAAAAAAATCCTAGTACGAAATTACTCGCCAAAACAGACTAGAAGTGTTTGGAAGAAGCAACAATAACACAGAATACGTCATCTGACGGACGAAATCAACATAGCTAAAATATGATACTGGTGGCGAGAATAAAATTGTTCTTTTTTTTCTTTATGGGACTGCATGTAGTGGCTTTGTTTGCAATATTTATGTGTGTAACTTTGGTACGTACTTTATTACTAATAACTCGGAGGAACCCCCATCGCTACCAGCCACACAAATTAAAATGAATAAACTGTACCGGCTGACATATAACATGTTCAGGATATGACTGAGATTAGAAGTCGTGTTCAGTTCAAGATATTTATTCATGTACAACACGGAAGGGTCTGGGCGGCGTGCTCAATAGTCAGTATTGGACTGGTTGATGATTTACGTCACCGCTGACCTTACCTGCCAATCTTCATATGGTATGAAGAGCTTACATTTTTGTAACTGAATAATTCACACACAATTCTGAACTATTATTATTAACACGTACTATCTACATATCGTGTTTATACGACATACAATACTGAAATAACACAAACAACAAAAAAGATCATTCCCTTCTCTTGGGCAAAGTCTTAAAGTGAAAAATTTCGCCTAGTTATCTCTCAACCTGTCTTGAAAGCACATTTACTTCTATCTAGCTATCTGTCTATCTACCTATCTGCCATCATGGCCATACAATATACGACACAAATAACACCAGCAAAAAAAAAAAAAATCACTCCCTTCACTAGGGCAAATTCCTTAAGTGAAGAATTTCGCATACTTATCCCTCAACCTATCTTGAAAGCAGATCTTTATCTACCTATCTGTCTATTTATTTATTTATTATTTATGTTCAAAGATTATAAGTCGTGTTCATTCGGCAAGAAGCAACAGTAAGCATCATCATCATCGTCGTCATGCCATCCCTACCCTTCACTATTATATACGAGGCGGGCAAGATCCTGAAATCCAAACCTGACTGATATACGGACCCGACCCCTCCCGTCCCAGCACCTGACTTACCCGAGGGGATGTAGACGTTCCCCGAGGGTGTCCTCACGAGGCAGGACGGCTCGTACTCGTCGGGGTGTGGCTGTGATCCCTGGTACTGGAGTGGGGCGCCTTGGTGGTACTGGATGGGGACGGCCTGGTACTGTGCCGAGGAGCCGTGCTGGGGGCCGGAGTTGTGCACACGACCGTTCAGGCGGGACATGTCTCCACGGCCCCCGCCTGTACCCTCACCCGCGCTCAGCAGGCTGCCTGTGAACAAGGAATAACTGTGAGTCTTATGAGCATTATCAGCAACTGTGTCAAAAAATATTAGTTATCAACTAAGAGTCTCAAAAGACTTTTTTTTTTTTTTTCCATGTCCGACTCTGGGTAAAGGCTTCAGGGCCTATTCCCAAGTCCCAGTGGGGGTCCTTGGGGCCCTGTAGTCCTCCTACATCTCCACATGTCACCACTTCGGTGCTAACACCCACCATCCATATTGAATACAAGCTAGGGCTGTCTCATACAGGACTGGTGTATTGGTGTTTGCGAGGGTACTTTTATGACATGTCGGCGGGTCATCTGGTGGATCAGAAAAGTCTGCTTTATAGGAAATTCAAATCCTCAAACTGTTCCCTGCCCCAGCCGGGATTCGAACCGGGGTCCATTAGGACTGCAGGCCGCCTCTCTACCGATTCAACCACCGCCTCCCCACTGCTAGAAATAGTTGTGACTCTCAAAAGAATTGTCATCAACTGTGGGTCTCAAAAGATTTGTTATGAAGTGCGTAAGAATAAGTATCACCTGTGAGTCTCGAATCATTATCAGTTTTCAAATCAGCAAAGAAAGTTTAACTGAACTGTATGCCTCTGAAAAAATTAATTTTAATATTCAGATCAGTATGGAGGGAATAAATCTAATATAAACTGGTTTTTATTTTGCATCAACATAATTACATCCATTTTTATGTCAACAGGCAACTAATCTCAGTTTTCATATAAATACGTATGCAGTCAATTTTAATATCAGTGTGTGACTAATTTCATTCTTTTATCAATACGAAATTAACTACAATATTCATATCAACACGCAATGTAGCTAGTTTAATGGATCTTCTGTCAGTTTTATCAGTTATGGTCTGCCTCCTATCTTAGTACTTACTAATTGTTACCACAGGAATAACTATCATAACGTGCTTTATGCATCTTAACTCTTGCAATCCGATTTTTTCTTTTATTCCAGCTATCTCCAATTACATCCAGCTTTGAAGAGATTTCTGACTGGTAAAAGTAAATTACGACCTCCATTTACCCCTTCGCCATCGGAGGTCTCTCCGTGGCTGAATAAAACCGTCTGGAGGTACGGCAGCATGACTGATTGAATACACACGTCATCGGAATGATCAGTTACTAGAAAGTTAGCAGGGAATTACATTACTGAGAATATTCATCAAAGCCGTAATAGGTCATGAGAGATAAGACTAAACCTCTATAATCTTCCATAATATACCAGAGACAACACCAACACTGCAGGCACTCTACGTTATTATTCCTCCAATTTTCAGTAACCAAAATGCTGTACAGTAAATTTAAATCTAGGGGAAGTTGAACAACTGTTTCATTTCATGCCGAAAAATGCACTAATAAAAAATCAAAATTCTTCCAAGTATTCATATTTATATAGTAAAAAATTACTATACAACAAGACCAACTAAGTATGACAAGTTCATTAAAATCTTTCAACCCCACCATTATGCCGTGCATTCAGACCAACCGTTTCCTGGAAGGGGATACATTTCTCTTTCAGCCTGGTAGTAATGAACTCGTGTATGAGCGGCAGGCCAGTCAGCCACCCCAATTAACCTTCTCTGTGTGCAGCCTCAGTCAGCGCCCCTCCCTTCAAAGGACCCAGCCACCGCCCCGCCTCTAAGTTGTCACACGCAGAAGGGGTCGCGTCGGCAGGGAGTAAAAGGGTTGTCTCAGCCATTCAGTCCCCCGACTTTATCAGGCTTATGAGCTGTCAGGCCGACCCAAAACATGCACGCCTTGAAACTACCTCCTTTCACGTGAACACCAGAAATTCCCAACAAGATATGCGAAGTTTACATGGCAGGCGAGTTATCGTACGGACCAAGTATAAAAATATAAGCAGTTTTCCGTGTTTAATTATTCAGGTAGTTCTTCCCCGTAATAATAAGATGCTTACTGCTTTCTTTTTTTCTTGTTTTCGGTCAAGAATAATGCCCTCTTGAATTATATGCCTAGTTTATATACCCAATAACTCTCCATACTTCTGCGATAACTCAAAATCATGCCACATCTCGCAGCTATCGTGTGACCTCTTGCTACACAGAACCGACACGACCAAGTGACTTATGCCACTTTCCTCGCCACCTTGAGCTGCGACCCTCCCACGACTCTAATGATATTAAGATGTTTTATTACGACCTGCTAAGGCATCGGTGTCACGTAACTCAACGAGACGTCTCTTGCCGCGCTACTCGGGAGTCCTCATTTTGTTCCTGTGTGATGACGTCTCGCTTAAATTTTCGCAGCTACGAGGCTATTGTATTCAGCTTCGGGGAAAACCCTCGTAATAAAGAGTCAGAAGTCTTCAACACTTCCTTCAGTACATCGACATCTATTTCATTTTACTCTTGCACCACGACACGATAACCTTCGTACCGAAGGGGTTAACAACTCTATTAACTGTTTCAACTCGCGGGAAACTACAGTATGGTTCTTCTGATGTTACACTAATTCTCAAAACCATGAGTGATGTTAACATTTCTCTAATATAACCCACAGCGTTTACCACAACCACTGTGGCAACTGCTCATCATGGATTTTATTATGGGTTGTAAGAAAAGCTGTCAAACTTCATACAAAATGTCGAACTTCAGAAGCACTGAATATGTGACATAATATATTTTACACAATGCGCTGTGGTGATGCTACAGTGGTGACGGGCACGCAACTGAAGGATGCTGCCATGGTGACGATACTGCTCTTATTAGTCTCCACCTATTACATAGGTGGAGACTATTGTTTTAGTTGGTTTTATTATTATTCCCGTCTCAGAGTCTCCAATCGGTAGAGATGTGGCCTGCAGTCCTAACGGACCCAGGTTCGAATCCCGGCTGGGGCAGGGAACAGTTTAAGGATTTGAATTTCATTAAATCAGGCTTTACTGATCTACCAGAAGACCCGCCGACATGTCGTAAAAATACCCCCGCTAATACCAATACACCAGTCCTATATGAGACAGCCCTAGCATGTATTCAATATGGACGGTGGGTGTTAGCGCCGAAGTGGTGACATGTAGAGGTGTATGGTATGTAGGAGGACTGCTGGGCCTTGATAGCAGGCTGTGAAGCCTATGCCCAGAGTTGGACACACACACACACACACACACACACACACACACACACACACACACACACACACACACACAAAAACGATTTCAAGAGAACCGGATATTCTGCGAAGGAACCTGAAGGGCCCAAGTTATGTGTCCTGGCATGGGCCATTGCTGATACAAAAAAATCCAAATCTCTACGCGCAGTGGAAGGACATGTCAGAGTCGTATCAGTACTATGCTGTGAACGTGATAAGTTGGTCATGTCTACTGGAGATTTCAATACGACCTATGCAAGGAATCTGAATGGCCCAGGTTATGTGTCCTCGTATGGGCCATTGATGACAAAAAATCCAAATCTCCCCAATTGAGTCAAGGTCATTGTAAGAAACAGCAGGTGGAAGCTAGTGACTGTCCGCAGGACGGTTACAGAGTTCTAGTTATCAATCCAGCCCCAGAGTCTCGCGATGATTCCAGGAAAACCGGAGACTACTCAAGGAATCTGAAGGGTCCAGGTTATGTGTCCAGGCATGGACCACTGCTGACAAAAAAATAATTCCAAATCTCCACAATGAAGTCAACGTCATTGCAAGAAACAGTACGTGGAGACTAGTGACTGTCCGAAGGACTGTTACAGAGTTCTACTTGTTATAATGATGATGATGATGATGATGACGTGGCGGTAGAAGCCATAGGGGTGCAGTGAGAATGCTGATGGTGGCAATATGAAAATAATATGAAGAGGATATCAAAGCATTCCTCTACAGCCGACAATGGCCATGGTAAGTATGGTATGTGGTGTTGATGATGATGCTGGATTGTGATTATGGTTGCAGTTTTTATCTTTGTTGTTAGAGACGGTAAATATTTCCGGATCTAAACGGTTGCGACCTCTGCAGTACGATGACGTCTCATGTAGTTTGGTGTGGTGGGGCATGGAGGGGCTGGCAATTGTGTGGTGTGGTGTGCGGTGAGGAGCGGGTCTGGTATGGTACGGTGTGGTGTGGTACGGTGTGGTGTGGTGTTGTAGGTTTTGGCGTGAGGCGGCTGGGACGGCGATGAACACGGTAGTAAGGTCTGCAGATAAATGGTAATGGTGCTGCGATCCCTTATTTACGAAGCCTCTGAGCCCGGCGCCACTCAGGTAAGATACTGATAACGAGGAGAATTACGAACCCTGGTATCACGGACAACGCAGCCCGGCATTAATAACCCTGAACCCTCGAGTTATGACACGCAAAATTCAAGAGGGCAGCTCGCGTGTACACCCAGCCAACATCTCAAACGTTGTGTACTCTAAGCAGCTATTAACTTCTTTCCTGAGATAATATTTATGTTTTATGATTCGCACCAAGCAGACCGTTCTTTAAATTTTTATCATATGAATCGTACCAAGCAGACTATTACACAGTAATACAGAGAGAGAGAGAGAGAGAGAGAGAGAGAGAGAGAGAAGCCCTTCCTGGTGATGAAAATAACTCCACTATGTGATGCCTACTCCAAGCACAAGAAAACTGTGTGAAAGCAGCAAGAATTATTTATATAAAATGTCGTCGGGTTTACTATCATCGTTTAACATCCTTCACTGCGAGAAATATATACAGTAAAACAATGTCATCTTGAGGCAGCGAGGTAATATATGAGCGTCCACGTACTGAGGAGATTAAGAATATGCATTACAAAACAAAGAAAAATTAGAACATGAGAAATAATATCAGCCTTTCACGAATCTCTACAGCAAACAAAACAAAACCAAGCCAACGAAAACGGACCCAAGACAACTAAATAAAAGAAATCCAGGCTCCTCCACCACGCCACCAGCTTGTGTTCCCAAGGCCCCGGTGAGAGAGACCTCGTGTTTTTTCGATATTTACAACTGCAGAATACAATATTGGTATCGGGGCGGCGTGGCTTCCTCGCACCGCAAACTAACTTATGAGGAAAGACTGCGGACGCTACACTGGGTGGGTGGGAGGGTGGGGAGGGGTTGCACTAAATGAAGATAGGTGCACGGTGTGACAAAGAGTAAAGATAATAAATTCATATAACTAACTTCGTACTTTAAAATATGTCTCTTTAGCTCTGCACATAATTATGGTGCAAGGAAGAACAAATTGAGAAAAAATAAGTACCAGTATGGCTTGACAATATGCCTCAGAAATGCCTTCTCCCTCTCTCTCTCTCTCTCTCTCTCAGTGAATTGTTAGCTCCCCTTTCTGCATAGTATGAAAAAGGAAGCAGGGAATAACACAGGCTTAACGAAATAAAAAATACTTTTTTTTTGGTGTCTCGTATTTAATTCATTAACTCTTCCTTCAGCACAAGATGATAACAGATGGAGAGAATAACCAACACTAAGCCTTAAAAAAAAGTAATTCCTCAAAAGATGCTTTCTTACGTCAAGTGCTGAAGTGAAAATAATATTATTCCTAACATCCACTTTATTCACAAGACAATGGCAGACACTGGGAGCAACAAAGAAATAATATATATATATATATATATATATATATATATATATATGTGTGTGTGTGTGTGTGTGTGTGTGTGTGTGTGTGTGTGTATAAGCAGCATACCTCATGATACTTTCTTGGTTTAGAAACGGTAAATACTGCCATTCTTTATTAGTTTCTGACGGGGAGGGACGGAAGGAGAGAGGTGAAGCTCGCAAGGCGAGAATAGGTGCAGGGAAGGTCAAAGAGTTAAGAAAAACATAAACAAAACTAAATAGGATACCTCAAATAATGCTTTTTAACTTTTTTTTTTTTTTTTTTTTTTTTTAAGTACCGGTAACATACAGTACACCCCCTTTTCTCCACAAATCATAAATTATGAAAACACTTCCCCCAAAATCGTGTTATAAAAGTATTCACGTTCTACATTGCAAGTTTTCTCTGAAAAAGATGTTGATGGTGCAGGAAATGACAAGAGACTATGAAAAGAAAACTGTTAAATTGGTAAGTTTACCCTCAAAAACACTCATATTGAGCTAAAATATTAACTTTCCTTATTGTCTCCCCTTCCTCTATCAGTCTCTTTGTATACATAAATACACAAAGCCTATACCCAGATACACATTTACATATGTGTATTCGGTTTTTCGTATATTTTTACTTCATTTACCTCTGTACTGCCTCCACGAGCCTCTCCTGCTGCTCTTCCAAGGTCGGAAGGAGGGCCACTGAGAGAGCAGAGTGTCGTCATAACTCAAGATTTTAAAAGCGACTTGAGGGCGGCGGGTGGGGCGAGGGCAGGGAGGGTGGGCGGCGGTGTGTGCTGAGTCTGCTTACCCACAACACACTAGGAAACAGGAGGCAGACAGTACACAAAAGCGATCGTGCCGGTATTAGTAAAACGTCGTGTGCCAAAGTGTAAGGAAGCCCCTACCTTGCCAGGGCCATAAACGAACACGTACAACTGTTAGATACGATCAGCCTGCATTCCACATTAGACTGTACTCATCAACGAAACAGAAAGGTCGGACATGTTTTTTCATCATCACGTGTCGGAAATTATCGTCAAAGTTTGGGGCTTGAGCTCGCCTTTTCAGCCCTATGGAAGGCGTGGAAGAGCAGTCATACTACTGAACAAGCAATTTTTATATCACAGATTAGAATCTCTATATATCAAGAGCGCATGCCAGGATCTGTACGGTTATTAAATTCATTATCCTTCCATATATCCCCGGACGCTGTTGCCTGTACAGTCAGAGATAAAAGAACACTACTCTTTAAATGTGTCTACGTCGCACTTAGGGTATTTGCATTACTTTCCTCCTTGATCGGTCATATCAAAGAGAAACATCTATGGTCAGAGAAGCATTCCAAGCCTCTCTTAAATAGGAATAATGATCTAACAAAGGATAATGAGTAGCAGAACAGGTGAAATACATGGAGAACTTTTGGCCTTGACTGTACGTCGCACTGCTGGATAGTCCACATTCTCAAGAAATGCTGTGAGTTGCAGTTACCAATGGAAATAGTATGATCCGTACACAACAATTCTAAATGTTGGCGCGTAAGGAAAAACCAACCTTCTGGAGTTTACATCCGGCGGTCCCATAACGCCAAGGGAAAGGGACTTTGGTCAGAAGTCAAGAGACACGAAAAAAAAAGTATGCTGAGAGGCAAAGTGGAGCAAGAATATTTCTGCTGTAACCCGAGTTTGATGTGACGAGAAAATTCTTTAGACAGTGATCCTTCTTGTGTTAAGAAGTTCTACTTAAATGAAATAAGATTAAGGAACTTTAACTGAGCAAATACAGATGTAACCTTTTAGTACTTAAAGTTTATGTTCCGTGATTCAAGACATTTGTTTACAGATTTCAGACTATTGTAAAGTTATTTATTTACAATTATTTAATTACCAGTACATACAAGAACAAAGCTGGCCGTTGCCTGCATTGTTTATGTATAAACAAAATGGACTTTGTTCTGAGAAAAAGACCAACTGAAATTGCTATGGGTACCTTGAATCAAAGTTCAAAGCAGAGTGAAAGCATCTTAGATATAGGAGTGAGACAAAGCTGTTAGTGTGGCATTACTATGAAAGAGGAGGTATAGGGTAGGCACTGGAGTTTGAAATTATACTTCCTATAATCTCATAAAAAAGCACTATATTACTATCCGGCTCTGTCAGTGACTTCGTATCTATCATACTCTCACTAGTACTGGTATATCTGTCCGTGTGCCCAGCATGTTAAAAGAGCTCTTATATATGCTTCCATATCCATGCATCCATTCCTATCCACCCAGCCACCCTTCATCTTCTATCCACTCTAAATCTCTTAATCCCTATCCACCCAGACACGTGCCATCCCCTTCTATCCACCCTACCGCTCTCTAAATCTCCATTCCACCTACGACAACCCCTCTCGCGAGCAAGTCGGGCGTCAAAGCCAGTTAGGGTGAATCAGACCACACCAATTCTGCTCTTATTTTCGCCAATAAAGAAGGGGAATACCATGATGCGGTGAGGAGGATGGGGAGGAAAAGAAGGGGAGAAGGAAGAGGAAAGGTGGAGGGGGGGGGGAAGAGACGGAGAGGAAAAGGAAAATGAGGATCTGCAGGGTGAAGACGGAAGGGAGAAAAGCGGGAGTAAAATTCAGTAGGAAGAAGAAATAAGGGGACGATGCTGCGCTCACGTGGAGGAGGAAGAAGTCGGATGGAAGAGGAATGGAGGAGCAAGAGGGAAAGGAGGAAAATTAGGATGAACACAGAAAAGAGGGAGAAAGAAGGGGGAGCTGAATCCAGAGAGAAAGAAGATGAAAAGGAAAGGTATCTGAATAAGTGAAGGGGGGAAGCAGAATGAAAGGACGGGAGAAGAATGACAAGCACGATGAAGTACGAGGAGAGAAGAGGAGAAGGGAAGGAAGAATTAAGAGAAAAAAAGAAGGAAAAGAGATGAGGAGCAAGATTAAGTAGTGGAAGGGAAGAAGAAAAGAAGAATAACGAAGAGGGAAACAAGAGAAAAAGAGAAGTAGGATAAAGGCGGAAGGGAGAGGAAACGGAAGGGGAGAAGAGTAAAGAGGAAAGGAAGAGGAGAAAAGTAAAGAGGAAAGGAGGGGGAGCCGTGTAATGGGGACAGGAAGCGGAGATGGAGGAAAATCAGAATGAAAAGAGAAGGGAAAGGGCAAAAAGGAGGAGGATCAGAATGGGCAGGAAAGAGAATACAAGAACGATAAACTGAAGGTGGATACAAGAACCTGGTGGGAAAAGCGAGGAGGAAAACGTATAACGAAGCAAGACAAGAGAAGAGGACGAAAGAATAGAGATGAAGGAAAAGAAAATACTGCAACCGCGAAAGAGAACACTGAAAAAGTCTGGAACAAAGGTTGAGGTAGGAGAATAAAACATGTAGAAGAATACAGGGCTAACGAATGGGAGGCGGAGGAGCGGGAAGGAGAAACGCAGTTGATTGAAGGCCCAGTAAAGGAACCAAACAAGATACAAAGGACGGGATGAGGGAGTGGAGAGAACGAGAGACAGGATGTTGGAGAGGATGAGAGAAAGAAGAGGATGAACAAGAGCAGAGGATACGGGAGAGGAGGATGAAGGAAGAAGATGAGAGAAAGGAGAGAATGAGGGAGAGGTATAGGAGAGGATGAAAGAAAGGAGGGGAAAGAATGAGGGAGAGGATGACGGAGAGAAGACGATAAGGGGAAAGATGAGAGAAAGGAGAGGATGATGGGGAGGAGAGGATGAAGGGAGAGGATGACGGGGAAATGATGCTGTGAACAGAGGACAAAAGAACTGAACGGATAGGGGCGAACGGAGGAAAACAGAGGGGAAAAGGGAGAAGCATAAGCGAAGAAAGTAGATAAAGAGTAGCAGAGGGCACGGTAGACTGGATTGAAAATAAAGCCAACTGAATTTTGGAAGCTTCCATAAGGACACTAATCAGATACAGAGGCAAAGATGAGGTGAAGAAAGAGGATACACATGAAAACGAGAATAAATAAAAAGAGTACAAGAGAACATGAACACAAAGAGGTGTAGGAGACAGAGAAGAAAGGAGTAGAATCTCGGCTGACTGAAGGCACGAGGCCCACAGAAGGCAGGTAACCAGATAGAGAGGAGAGGATGAGGGAGAGAGGAGCACAAGTGAAGGAGAGAGAGAGCCTGATGAGATTATGGCAGCGATATGAGGAATGAGGAAGGAAGGCGGGCTTGTGGAGGCTGGGGAGAACGAGGAACGCTAATAGAGTTATGGGATGACAGAGACCAACTGGGAAGAATATAAATGTAACTCTGACAATTCCGGACGCTCTCATATGCTCTCGCTCTGACACTTTTGAGACGCCTGAATAAAAATGGAATACTAAATATTCTGAAGAATCGATGTTCTCACTCTGACGTCTAAAGAAAAATTAACAATCCAATATTATGAAATATTGAGTGGCTTCCTATGCTCTCACTCTGACATTTCTGACGTCTAAATAAGAAGAAAATATTGATAACTGTCAAGTATTGAACTGTCCTTCTGATGTTGCTCTGACATCTCCGAAGTCTGTATGAAGATGAACAATTACGTATTAATACTACAGTATAAAAAAAAAAAGTCGCATAGTTTCGCTTTGACAATTCTGATGTGAAAAGAAAAAGGAGCAATTTAAAACTGTGAAGAATTATGTTCTCATTATCACAACAATGAAGTCGAAATAATACCAGGACAAATAAAAACTAAACAGTAAATGAAGATGAAATTGCCAATGGGATATAAAAACAGACTAAAAGAAAAACAACACAATGCATACAAACATGAAGTTGCCTGCGATACTGGCGACTGTAAAGCCTATACGGAGAGTAATAAAGAACAGCAGACCAGACCTTCCCTTCACGCAAAAATGTATTCATCCTCTGCAAAGACTCCAGAGATATGCGCTGAATAAAATGCTGGAAGAAGACTTTCTACACAGAGAGAAAAGAATATATACATAATTCCAACGAATGAATAAAATTTGGACAAAAAAATATACAGCCAAGATGAGATCCGGGAAGGGGGGAGGGGAGTACAAATGTCATCCTGCCGAAAGAAAAAAAATGTACATATATTGGGAAGAGGAAAATATATATTTATTTCACCGCTTGAAATTAAAGAGAATATATGCAAACA